>NW_024540428.1:0-104822 GCF_016647625.1 Suillus subalutaceus
CATTTCCCCCCTGTCTGTCCATGCAAGTCAGATATCTTGGCAACTTTATCTCCTCACCTACACATACACAGATCCCGACCACCGCAAAATCTCCACGACATTGTGGAAGAGATCACCGGCAAGCATAAACCCGGAGGTTTCTTACTCACCTTCCTGTTTACTCGGCGGGCATTTGCTTCGGTTACGTTTCTGACCCCCTTTCCATCAAAGATAGTATGTCGGCGAAACATCCAAGCCGAGTGGTTTTTTAGTGAGGTCCCATCCACTATGTCTCATACGGACGAGATCAAGACCTGTAGACCGCGATCAATGGTTCCATTTTAACCACAGCGCGTCACCACGAACAACCAAACTATCCCCAACTTAACTGCCTCTAATATCTATTGCTGATCAGGCGCTCTTATATGCGCATAGGGGAGATTATGTTTTCACGAGCTGCAGGGTTAATTCGTTTACCACAGGATTGCGCCCTCTCATTCGTATATGCGTCACGGACATGACACCCACAACCTTATCCAAACTTACGCGTTTGGACATAGGCTATTCCTAGCCACTACTTGTCAAAAGAAATACACGCCGGATGAAGCTGTTTAGTCTTCCATTCCTTCCATGATCATTGACGATCGGTAGTCCCAAAATCTGATTGACGCCTGGCGCCACTGCCCCAAAGCTGAACTTTCATGTTTGCTGAATTTCCATAGTCAGACAGCTCCAAGCTGCCAATATCCTGCCGAACGAAATCAATGAAAATAAATTCAAGATTAAACACATGCTCCACGATATGAAAGGTATGCGTACCTAAATTATGCCATGAACGCCTTCGACATCCTTACTCGGTTCAATCACCAAAAGGACCCCAGACTCCTCAAGAGATTGTTCGGTTGCGTAGTTGAGTGCATGAGTCACTGCTCATATGATATACAGGGTTTGTTGGTTCGATTTTTCTTTTTCTTGTGCTTCGTTATTTCTTCGCGCGCGCCATTATTGACTTAACTTTCTTTCCTATTGTTCTTTTATTGGCACTTCATGTTTCCATCGGTACTTGCAGCCGTTTGCATCAGTCGTCAAAAATAAAACTGGACAGCATTGCTTGAATTGCGATGTCCGATTGGATACCACGAATTTCTGGGTATGTAACGTGCTATAGTGGTATGAATGCGATTGATTGTAATTTGCAAAAAAGTTCGTGGTTTAACTTCTCGCCGGCTTTTTGGGGACTGGCCTGGCGCTCTGCAAACGGCTGTAGTACTTTTCATTGTTACTATTGTCGTCGCTGATGTGGCGCGTAGCCGTCAGATGATTTGGTCACACTGAATGGTGAATAAATCACGAGAAAAATAACATCAGGAATTGTTAAAGTCAAAGTGTACTGGATTGGCGAGGTAGTATGAAGGACGCTCATCTACTGGATGTATGCGCAAGTGGGATAATCATGGAAGGGCATGCGTCCAGGGTGGGGCGGGCTGACGTCGAGAGGGAGGTGTCTGGTGACATCAGCCACAACGGGCTGCCACACAATGGTCGTAAGTCATATTATTTGCCATAGCCTTCACTTGTTATTTGAATTACGATAGAGGGTGTTCTGCAAATAGGCATAATAAACCGGGTGCACCTGAGGCCTGCTCGTAAGTGAGTAGAAAGGATTAATATCGATTGGAGATTGAGTGTCTTCTGTGGGTGGCCCATCCAGTTAAGCGCTGGAGGATAACGCTAGTGGGGAAGGTCACAGGTGAGCGCATCTTGTGCGGTGAGACAAGGTGACAATCAGCCAAGTAGAAAAGAGAGAGGCTAACTAGCATTGGTTTTTGCGGTCTGTTGCAGTCAGATGCCACACATGTCAAGGCGCCTTGGTGTATGTTTTCTGGAACATTGAGGAGCCTGGCAGGGTCGACATGAGTGATTGGTGAAATCTGGGTTTGAATATTCAAGTCACACGCAGCATACAGCTGATCAGTGATGCGCTGATATCGGCCAACCAACGCGTAAATCGCCGATGCCTGCAATGGATGAGCGCTAGCGCCAATCACCCCACGTTCGAATGAATTCGTTTCCAAAGTCATCACCCGCGAAAGGGCAGAGTAACGGATTGGAAATTCATTTATATTAATGTGCACAGGTAAGTTCGGTTTCCCTCTGATCTTCGTCACTGATTCGTCAATGAAAGAGATATGTTTCCGGCTACTGCCATACGCGTATTCCGAACTTACGCAGCCTAGGCTCGTCCTTAATTACATGAAGTATTCCTGACGGACTTTTTGGACATACTGCGCTATCTGTCATGAGACCCGTCGGGAGCTTCGCTTCTCTCCGTCGCTCGTATGGCGCTGACACCGACATAGCAAGTTTTACGTTGTGGTTGCAAGTGGGCGTACAATTTCACGCACGTTGTTGGTTACTCGCTCCGAGCCTATCTGCAGTGCATGATTTTGATCTGGTCTATGTGTATCTTGCTACTACCCTTGGTTCTCATCCCACTGCAGCAACTCAAGCAAGTGAATAATTCGCAGCTGACCCGACGAATTTCTATCCAGGGTAACATTTGATGATAGATTGGAAAACCATCTTATTGTCACAATGAGCAACAAGCTCGTTAACGCCGGTGCGCAAGTAAGGTGGTTCTCCCTCTGGTTTTCGTCACTGACTCGCCAATTTAGAAAGAACTTACTCGGTATGTTTCCGGCTATTGGCATACGACAATTCCGAAATTACACGGGGTATATTGCTTCCACATTAAGAATATCAGAACGAACCAGGGGAGCTGGATTCTTTGATGCCGTGTGCATCATTATTCTTAAACTCCGATGGCAATCACCAGCTCTCCTATACAGGGGTTAAGCCAAGGTTAAGCGCTAGTAACAGTATAAATGCACACTGCAACTTCTCTAGCACTGTGCCATCCACAACGATGCGACTTTTTTTTACAACCGCTTTAGCTCTCTCACAAGCCTTTGTCGTACTTTCTCAACACGCTGAGGCCGCCTTCCATCCGGTTGTTGCGAGCTGCAATGGTCATTGTCAACCTGGTACTTCTTCCTGTGAAGAATATGCTAAGAAAGCAGGTAGGTGTACTATTCTGCGGTCAAATCCACCTTCACCAGCATGCTCAATCGATGTACATCGTCAGGCCTGCCCACTGATGGCTGGGAAATAGTTCATGACAGCGATGGTCAACCGAGGTGCCGTCGGACAGACATCAAAGAATTCTGCCCTGGTGTTGAATTTTTTGACGCGGTAAGTCCGTACACATATTTTCGGAACTAATACTGAATAGCTGAGCAGGATACCAAAGAAAAGAAATGTTGTCAAGATGTGAGTGGTCTCACGTGGATCGACAAGCCCGCACAGTTAGGCAAGGTATGATTTCGGTCTGAGTTCCGATCAGTAATGCTTATTGACATTTTGGGACAGTGCTGCGCCAAGGGTCACGTATGGACGTATGAGAACGGAGCCGGTTCTAAGCGCGGAGGGTGCTGCCCGGTTGGGTTTCACATGATCAACGGGGTGTGCACCCCGAACACTCCTCCCCCTCCTCCCTCGTGCCCAACTGGGACACACCTGGTCGATGGAAAGTGCGTCCCTACCACCCCTCAGCACCTGCCATGCCCGGCTGGGTTCCACATGTACAATGGGGTGTGCACCCCGGACATTCCCATTCATAACCAGTGCCCAATTGGGACACACCTAATCGATGGCAAGTGCGTCCCATCTACTGGTCCCTACCCTCATACGTGTGGCAATGGAAATGGCGGTGTCGAACCCTCTTGCACGTGCACGAATTCTCCAGTATGTGGGCATGGGAAACACCTAGGCATCAAATATGGCCATTGCTATATCCTCTCCTTCGGCGATGGCGAACAACTTGGCCTCGACCGGGACCACACCGACTACAAGAAAAACGGCTTCTTCGTCGATATCCCCTTCAAAGTCTGCAAATCAACTACTGATTGCGCGCGTGGAAAGGAGGTTGAGAAGGGCGAGGCTTTCTCCCTCCAAGATCAGCATGGCTTGTACAAAGACCTACTGTCAACGAAAGGGTGGATTAGTAACGCCTCTGGTGGTGCCCATATGGAATTCACCACTGATGCCAGCCATGCCGGTAAATTCACGGGTATCCCTAGTTGTGCTGGCGGTGAATGCGCTCTTCAACTGCATGGTAGTCCCGGTGGCGGTGCATTAGCATACGCTTGCCCGATGCCCGGGCCCGGACTGACATTGGTAAGTTTTACTGCTTTTCCAAGGGATTTTTTTCGCTAAAGATGATTTTTCGTCCATTAGTATGGCAATCCCAAAGTTGGTCAGAAACTTCGCTTCTCTGAGGTGACATGTGACGAATATGAGGTCCCTTTGACTTCTGGCATCAACCTAAACTGAGGCTGAAAGGGAATTTGGGACGTTCTGCATGCTTTGATTATGACTTACTATGCCCCGTTCTGACAGAAAATGTACGACTTGTATTTATAGTCTCCATTTGTTCGCTGTATGTACACACAAATAGCAGTCTGATCGGTCCTTGTGTCGATTTGGATGTCCTGATCTATCATGTTCTCGAGGTTAGGGTCCTCAAAGGAAGTGCTTTACTCGGTCACTCGCCAATCCGACAAGCATGCACGTACTTTGTAGAAATGCCAGCAGAAAACGGTGATCTCGTAGCAGACACCTTAGTTTCAAATGACGACCAGGCGAGGACCACGGACGGAGGGATAGCGGAGCACCATCATGATAGAGGCTATTTCACGGCATAGCTTTAATACCATCCTGAGGGTGAGGACATCTTGAAGATTGAGATGAAGAGCGATCTCTCGCAGAAGCTCGAGGGACAGTGCTGTGAGTTGATAAGTTAGATGGCACATCATCACTACCTCGAGTTCTCATTGGCCAATGTCAATTTGTCACGGTTGGCCCAGCCAACGCCGTAAAACCTATATAACAGGAGGTGCGTTCGGATAGTCGTGGGCTGTCACGGTTTTAACATCGATAGGTGCCGAGTTTCCGGTGGGGGTGAATCGAGCACGATCAGGGTTTTCTTGCGCTGGAAATATGATCTGCGAGTAAGCCCGACGGCAATGAGTATTCAGACGTGTTAAGTAGCTTTTGTTTGAGTGCAAGTTACCAGTACGTCGGACGAACGTTCGAACGCTCAGCGCTCTGCTCCCACTCTGTTCAATATGGATGTGTTCCGGGCCAGTTCCGGAATCCGGTAGCATTTTCATTTCCTGTACAGTCGACTCTGTATCCTGAGACAACAAGTCTCACAAGGTCTCACAGGCCCTATAAATGAAGCTATTCAAATATGGCACCCTCATTTGCTCGTCTGCTTGTGATAGCACCATTTACCCATGCCTCCTCATGATCTCCCGCCCCCGCCACCTTGGACGATACCCAATTTCGTGTTGAGGGTGGAGGACTTGTCGCATCCTGGGGCATCGATCTTCTTTGACTGCGTCAAGCCTAAGGAAGCACTCAAGCTTGCAGTTGAAGCATCTTATACCTGGCTGTATACCCCGCTCACGGCCCCAACGCAGTGAGTGCTACGCGTTCTTAATTCACTATAAATGTGTTGTGAATTATCATTCCAAGCGTCAAGACCATCACGCTCGTTCTTAGACCGTTCAATGGCGTGGCATACACATTTGGCACGCATGAGACGAAAGAGATCAATTTCTCCCTCGATTGGATCAAGTCATCAGAGGCTCGCGCACGAGATGAAATACTAGGCGTGCTGGTTCACGAGGTTGTGCATTGCTATCAGTACAATGCAAAAGAGACATGTCCAGGGGGTCTTATCGAGGGCATTGCAGGTGTGCATATTTTGATACCACCATTTGAGTTTAAATTTTGTCTTCCGAACTACTGGTAGATTTCGTAAGGCTCCATGCTGGTTTTGCACCACCACACTGGAGACCTAGAGCTGAGGGGAAGTGGGACGCAGGGTACGATGCTACGGCGTACTTCCTCGACTGGATCGAGAAGCGCTGTGGCGAGGGGACTATCCGAAGACTTAATGGATCTATGAAGGATTCGAGATACAGAGTGGAAATATTTGAGAAGGTGACTGGAGAGAGCGTGAGCTCCCTGTATGCACTGTACTGTGAACATCTGGAACAGACGGGTAAGATATCTCATGCATGAACCTTGATATACAATACTAGTAGCAAATATTTCTGTAGAAGCTACAGGGAAGACGTTAATTTGTCCAGTGGTGGAACTGCGACCTGCACCAGTTATGACTCTCCCCGAAACACGCACGAAGTTTCGAGTCAACGTCAACCTTGAATGTTACTGACCTTGAGTTTACTAGATCAAGACAACATGGATGAAGACCCCGTACAACCAACATACTTTTCAGAAAGGTCTGACTCGGTAAATTCAATAGTTGCTAGCTTTCTTGCAGAACCGTTCCAATTCAAACTTCCCGAGTCCACCAATCCGATATTGGTCACGTGCTGTCCGAAAATAATTATAAACCAAACCGAGTTGCAGCCGAAGCCCCTATTTCTCTGTCTACTCCTACTTTCATTTACTCAAACTTCACAAAGCCTCTGCCGAGAAGATCATGGAAGTGCCCACCACAAGACAGACACATTGTCTCTTAGCGATTCGAATTTCTCTCCCATCCACATGCATTACTCTGAGCCGCACATCCATCAGCTGCCAGTGGAACTTTTACAGCAAATATTTTTGCTCATCATCCCAGACTGTCCTAGAATTTTCAGATTGATAGGTATCCGTATTTCGGGAAATTTTGCCAGCCCTCCCCTAGTCTTCACCCGGGTGTGCCGCCTCTGGCGAGTTGTCGCACACTCGACGACAGGGCTTTGGTCGCGCATCCAGGTTACGCTTCCCGGTGGAGATGAGCCATCGAAGCCGTTCCTTTCATGTCTGCTCCAATGTTGGCTCGCCCGCTCTGATAGTCAGCCTCTCACCCTTCACATCGATCGGATCTATTTATCATGCCATCTCTTCATGAATAGGCCTGTCAGGCCTAAAGTTGAACATGGTTACAGAGACCTTTCACAGGCAGATTCTCGACTTCTCGAGATTCTTCAGTCCGAGAGTAGGCGATGGGAAACAGTGGTTGGTGTATTACGCGGAGTCGAATGGCCCAGTTCCAATTTAGATACGCCGCAATTGAGAACCTTGGAATGTAGCTGGGCGGGTCTTGATAGATTCAATGCACCGAATCTCCATCGGCTACGCATCCTAGAGGGGATCCCTACCAGTACTATTCCTACCTGCAAAAATTTACGACATCTTCATCTCCAATACGCTTCCCCAAACATCATCCGCTCCATTTCAGTAACTTTCCCTCTTCTGGAGACAATCGTGGTGGCGGATGTAATTGGCGATCATGGTGACGCTAGAAGCCATCCAGTCACGCATTCTTGTCTTGAATTATTGACTCTCCCTCTTCCCTTGGATCGTGATGATTCGCACTGGTTTACCGAAATATTCGACGGCCTTCATCTTCCTGTGTTGCGGAAATTAACACTGGTGGGATGCCCAACCAAATCGGGGGTTGATCGTACTATGGCTGCGTTGGCCGTTACCGCAACTTGCAACTTGCAAGCGATACACTTTCAGACGGCCATGCCGCAGGATGAAGTCGATGTGGATGTTGTTGAGCCGTTGCTCTCAGCTGTGAGGGAGATTTCGGTCCACTACTCCGATGTCGCGCCGCGCACAATTAGTCGTGCAGACCTTGTATGCCCTACTACTTTGAAATAGCATGGGCAATGCAACGTAAAAATGAAGAACACTTGTTGTGGCAGGGACTCCCCTTCGGTCAGCTGCAAGAAAGAAACAACATCAACAGGAGGAGACAGAGAAACTCTCATCGCATGACACCGACCTACACAGAGGGATGCAGAACAGGATAGACCAACAGCAAAGGCAGAAACATAGCACGAGAAACATAGCACGACGAGGTGGATGCAACATCCGTCAAGCCGCTGGTTATTCGTGCTTATATAATGTGGAGAATGTAGAGATGACGAGAGCCATCTGTGACATCGTGTACAACCTGGATGGCGCTTAAGGATCGTTATTACACCCACCAATGACCCCTCGTCGAGAATTGTCGTAAGATCAGGTGGAGACTCAGAACGCAATTTAATTGCGAATTTAGTTATCAGCTTTCCTTCCAATTTCGTCATTGTTTATCGCCAACTCGGGTGCACCACAGACGCGCTTTACAACTTTCCAAGGAGTTCCTGGTGATACTTCTTCACCTCATCTACGTAATCGGACTTCGCGGGCCACCCGATAACGAGCCCCTCTTCGTCTGACGCATCAGGCTTTGGAATGACGTGGAAGTGTACATGGTCGACGACCTAGACGTGCAAACACAGTGTCAGTCAATACTGTATAACCCAATGAGTTGAAGGCGCAAACAAACCTGATGTGCGATGCGGCCGTTATTCTTGGTGCCAAGGTCAGCTCTGCAGGTTAAACAGCAGGGAATGGGGAGAGGGGGACGATAATTGCATGTGGGATTGAACGCACCTGAAGGATGTTGTAATTCTCGAGCCCTTGTGCTGTGGCGATCTTCTTTGCGATGGGCATCACATCCGCGAGGTATTCATCTGGGAGCTCGTGGAGCTTTGCCGCGTGGTCTATTATGCATGGATTGGCACGTTCTCTTGCGACATAGTCCTTTTTCCCTTCTGGTGACGGCTGACGCACCTTTAGGGATAATCAGGGCATGGCCCTTGGAGAGGGGACCAATATCAAGGAATGAATAACTGATCTCTGATAAATGTGTGTCAATGATTTGACGGAAGAAAAAGGACAAACGAAAGGTCCGTCTCGATGACCTTAAAACTTGGGATGTCGCCTAGAACACAGTAGCGCGATAAGGCGGTGTAGTTGAATGACAAGAAGAAGTCAACATACCCTTGATGATCTTGCAAAATATGCAGGTGCCGAGTGACCGTGCTACTGCCGCCATGGTAGTTTGAGTCGAGGTAAATACTGATATCCGATAAGGCTGACTCCGTCATTGTCATTGATATTGATACTGATGCTGATGACATGTATTTGTCCATGCCGAGCTACATGTCGCACGTGATCAAGCTGACAAAGCGCGCGTCTTCCCGGGTTCCCTCACGCAAGATTTACATTTTGCGTCATCTTTGTTGACTCGCGAGTCTTGACGCGGACGGCCTCGAGATGTTCTCGGAGCATCCTAGGAATTTCCGTCGATTGGTCTGGCTAGTAGGTGAGACTAGTATCCTCTGCTCTTTTTCTCCAACTTTCGACATCAGCTACAGAACACGTACTACAAGCATCCCTACTGCCACTGGCCCGGCTATTGTCTACTACTAGCTAGACTGAGGCTAGGCATCCAAAACAAATATTATTTTATCTTCAACATAATTTCTACGATACATTCGCCAATAAAATCCACTTCACGAAGCACAATCCTCTTTGATGGCACTATAATAATAACTTGAAGGCAGTTGCCTGGACTGTTACTTTCACAAGAACTCGTCACACAGATTCCAATATTCTTCACAGTGGAATACGAGACGCAGTCGGCTGAAAGCAATTATGGTGGCAGTGCTGGTGGACGTTCATCCATGTATCGTTCAAGATTCAAGCTTGAAGAGCGGGCATAATGCGGAGGATACAAAGCAACCTTGCAAACGCGTGAGATGTCGCTATGCTAACTATTGCATGTGTCGATGCGAGTAAATTTGAAGGTTTGTGTCTGTTTTCTTAATCTCCCGAGTTCTTTTCCCTAGCATGGTTTTCCAGATTTAACGCGCGGTGTGGTTGAGGAAGTATCATGTATGGTTTGTTGTTCTATGACCTTGGTATGTCACATTCCGATGAGGTTTTTTGAGTGGTCACTAACCTTCGCCAGTTTTGCTGTTCCAGCTGTACCAACACTTCAAAGTTTCCCGACTGGAAAGTCCCAGTGTTTGTAAATTTATATAGGTATAGCGTGATTTACATGCCATGCATTTGTGGGTCCCGCCATTGTAGATTCTTATCAAAGACGCGGCCTTACTTTTTCAGTCGTCTCAATGGTAAATTGCATTACCGTTGCCGTGCTTCCTGTAAGCAAGTTTCATCGGGTCATAAGATGAACTTCTATCTATGATGTATCGGACTGCAGGCCTTCACCATTTTGTATTGGTGTCTCTATCTGCGCCTCTGGATCGTGTTCCACTCTTTTCCCCTCGCCACTCCGTGATTCCTCCCTCTCCAAGACAATACGTTTGCGTGCCTCGAGTCCCCCTTCATAGCCAAACCAACGTTTTCGAGGACAATGTGGACCGCGGAGCAATAAAACTAGAATCTGGAAGACTTGCAGCGCCAGCATCAATAGTGAACACGCTCTCCATCCGTGTTGCACGAAAACTTGGGTGCCAACAGACGTGCCCATCACCTGCCCGATGAACAGCTGGGATGTCTTGCTTAACAACACTCCGATTGATAACTCAAGGCGGAACTCACTGATAGAATGAGAATGGCGTTTAAGCGCGCACGAGCAGCGGAAGATATGCTGTGGTATGATCATTGTGAGTCAACGGCGGTTTCCTTCACGGAAAAACAAATATGTTGACCTCAGGACCCGAGTGGTCATAGACACTTGCTGGGCCTGACGCGCAACATCAAGCCCGAAGCATGCGATGACGACAGCTGCAACATTGATCCCACCTGCCGCAGTCTGCACAGCTTGGGAAACCAGGAGCAAACCAGTGGCTACCAAAGTTGCGTACCAAGGAACCAGCCTATCAATAAGACGTCCCGCGAAAGGTCCAACGAGCACGCCTAGCATGCCAACGAGACCAAAGAGTCCAATTATGAGACTGAAAATAGTCTCAAGTTCAGGCAGTAAAAAGTCAGGATATGTGCGTACGTGGAGTAGTAATAGGGTGGACCTCCGAGAAGGAAGGTGAGAGTGACCCAAAAACTAGTAAAACATGCGCTGGATGCAATATTTATAACGGCCACCTGTATCACAAGTGGCTCCGTTACCGCATACTTGGCCATCGAAAATAGGACTTGGAAGTAGGTCAAGTCACGGTTTTTGCACGGATAGTCAGGAAGCATCAGGTAGGCGCCAATAAGAACGAGTGATTGAACACCAATTGACATATAGTAGACTGCTCGCCAGGTTGTAAAATTGCCTATGACGCCAGCCAAGACACGAGCGATCAGGACGCCTAGCATGAGACCCGAGAGTACCACAGACAATGCAGACGCTCTGCGTTCAGGTGGGGCCAAATCTGCAGCTAGGGGCATCAAGATCTGGGGAGTGACAGTTGCAACGCCGGTCAAGAAGGTCAAGGCCTCGAAAACCTGCAAATTCTTGGTCACGGCCAAACCTATCGTGAAAGCAATAGATGTCACAACCAGCAGTAACACCAGTTGCCTGCGTCGAACAAGGTCGCCGAGGGGGGATATCAAAAGTAATCCCACTAAATACCTGGACCACGATGATAAGTCGGGAACATTCCATCGGAAACCGATAAGTTTATTTACCCTGCTTGAACGAGGGTGGGGATACTTGATAATCGAATCATACTTACTATTAGCCCAGATTCGTTGAAACGAACGAAACAACATACCGTGAAACCTCTTCATATGTTACATCGAATGATTTCGAGAATTCGACTGTACGAATTTCAGATCAGTGACATGCGCAGCCAATAACTCTCCGCAACAACATACTCAACAACGGTTGACAATAATACAAGTTAGCGACAGCTGTCTTGCCATTAGCATCCATTCATGGTCTACAGATAAATCCGTACTGAATGTGCTAGCAAATCCAAAGGAAGCGTTGAGAAAGATACCAAAGTGAAAAGGTTTGATGGGATTGTATTGGAGCCTTTTCGGGATTGGTATAAGACCAAAATCTTTTGTGGGCCAACTCTCTTCTGCAGCCGCTGCAATTTTTTCGGCAGTTGCTTCGGCAGACTCGCAGTGCGCCCCTAGCTTCTCAGTGCTGGAGGGAGACATTAAAGTCTTGGGTGAGTCTCAGCGACGGTTAGGAACAGCGCTGATGTATGCTCCGACGAGGACTGCAATAAGTATCAAGATACGCAAGACCAGAAGCACTGGGAGTGATGCCGGTGGCTAAGTCATATGGTGTGCACGGAAGGTGCAAAAGTGAGTTTAGGAAACTAAAAAAAACTAAAGAGAAGCTACGCACTTGAGTGTAGGGCACAAAATCCGAACGGCCGAGAAATCGACGAGAGAAAGCACACTAGCTCAAAGCTGTCTGCCCTTTCATACACATGACGTCCTTATAAAGGCTTATAATTTTGTCAAACAGATATTTCCGACTTCGATCAGCAACCGTGACACTCACCGTAAGTACATAAATGAAACGGAAGTCCGTCCTTGGCATTGGTAAGTACGCCAGCGGCCAGCGCTAAGCGCTTACTCTCACGGGTTTAACCAGCTGCGGAATGGCGACAGCTGCACCCTGACCGACTTGAAGCCTCGACATTGATATTGAGTGCGAACCAAGAATATTATATAAATATTACAACAAACTGTTGAAATTCGCCAAACCGCAGTGTCGAGACTTCGTGTGCGCACTATTACGCTTTACCAAGTGCTGAGGCCTGAGGGTTCAAATGCTAGGTCCGAAATACCATTCTCTCATGTGCTTCAAGTTTGAAGAACCGGTACTTATATTTAGTGTGGCTTTAAATTTGGAGACTCTAGATTATATATGTGTCAAGAGTACTGAGCAAGAATGTGAGCTGACATTCAACTCTTTTCACCGCATACTGCAGACCCTGGTAGTGGCCTCACAATTTCCTTGAAGCTGGTCCTTAGCTAGAAGTATTGTAAGTGCACTACATTGTGCAAGTTCGAAGTGTGAGATAGGACTGGAGTGAGTTTCGAAAAAAGGAAATATGTACATCACTACTCCGCTACTGACAGTATGAACCGAATGGGGGTTTATATATGTAAGTAGTACCAAGAGGGTGGCGTTCTAGGGTAGCAATGTAATAAGGGCTATGGTCAGATGTAAAGAAAAGGGTTTTCCGTCGCCAGGGGAATACAATTCCATACAGTATGATCATGACCTGTTAGACCCTGTAAAACAGTCTGCAAGTCTTACAAAAATACGACTGCAGTCGTTATCAGCCATTTACGTAAATGCAGGTGTGACAATTTGCAAAATATAAACCTCCGCGACTAGTACGGATATGCACATGCAATTTCTTTTTGTGTCCATTTATGTCCATTGAGAAAAAATCTCTATGTTGGTGCACATGCATTATCGTGGGACCGACATACCGTGCATTGTGTGACCGATTCCGCAAGCACATGGACAGCGAGGGATCGTTCCATGACTCCAACAACTTGCCAACGGCAGCATATAAAAATCTATGAGAAGCTTCTGGTGATAGACTGTAAAAATTTAATGTCAGTCTGTAACAGCACGAATTCTGTTAACTGCTGCATATAGTGCGCCAAGAATCAAGGTTTTGCAAAGGTGACCCCTGAGTAATAATGATAGTACCCAATAATGAGCAAATTTTTATGACCAGTTTACCATGGGATAACTGTACGAAGTTGGTGACCTAGTGATAATGCATGATCGGATCGATCAAGCATTGCATGTTACAGCCTCTAAGCTAGCAGTATATAATATGTTCAGTACTAGTGTCGAGTTTCGGCTCGAGAAATTTTCAGACTAGCAGAGCCCCTTTGGCGTCCCCTTCTCGCTTAACACTACAGCTAGGTGACCGCATCCTGCGTTCTTAGGGTCGTCGCTCGCGATTACTTGAGACTGCTCAGACGGCAAGATCTTCCAGAATTTCAGCCCGCCTTCATAACCAAATCAGCGATTCCCAGGACAATGGGGACCTCTAAGGCTAAGCACAGCGAGCTGGAAACACATGATACTGTACCTGAACATCAGTGCAGAGAGTGATATAGATTGAGTTTGACGGAACAGGTCTAATACAAAGTAAGAGATGACGACTGCAGCGATGTTTATACCTCCCGCCCCAGTTTGTACTGCTTGGAACACCAAAAGAAGCACAGTCGAAACAACTGCGGACCACCATGGCGCAAGCCGATCGAGCAGACGGCCAAAGAATGGCGCAATAATTACACCCAGCATTCCAATGAGGCCAAATAAGCCGATGATCATGCTGACACGACGGCGTCAGAAAATGAGTGATAATAAGACAGGGTCACTGACGTGGAGTAGCCATATGACGGTCCACCGAGTAGGAACGTGAGGGTCACCCACCAGTTGGTGAAGCATGCGCTGGCAGCCCAGTTTGTGAACATGATCTTGCTGACGAGAGGTTCGGTGACAATATATTTCGCCATGGAACGAAATATCCCGAGGTAGGACAAATCACAGTTCTTGACTGGATAGTCCGGAAGCAACATGTACGCACCGCCCAGGACAATGCTCTGGACGCCAATAGACATACAGTACACAATTCGCCAACCCGTAAAATTGGCCACCATGCCAGACAGTACACGTGCGATGAGGATGCCAAGCAGATAACCTGATAGGACAACTGAAATAGCTGATCCACGACGGGCGGGAGGAGGGAGATCTGCGGCTAGTGGCACGAGAATTTGAGGAGTGACAGACGTCAGCCCAATCAGAAACGAGATTATCTCGAACACCAAGAGGTTGTTCGTGATGGCGAGTCCTATTGTTAAGGTAGTTGAAAACACAACCAAGAGCAATATCAACTGGCGACGGCGAAGCATGTCACCGAGTGGTGTTATGAATAGGAGGCCGATATCAAACCTTGCTCATTGTTGACAGTAGCCGTTTGTAAGGATTGTATAATCTTACCCAGCTTGAACTAGTGTTGGTATTCAAAATTTTGGGGAGGTACTCTGAATAAACAAAGAAATGCCAATGTGTTAGTATGAGCCGAACGCACAACCGCGAGGCCTGCTCATGGCCGTAAAATGGGTCAGAGCGTCTTGTTGTAGGTTGAGTGATTGAGGTTTGGGGAGTGCCTAGGTATGGTTACATTGGTTAGCATAACAAGGCCGCGGTGTATTATATTCTCTTTAATCTAAGTACTCATCCAAACTAATGTCATTATCCACGAAGTGCACCATTGAGAGTAGTGAACTGCTAGATAGGAACATGGGTGAGGTGGAGTGGAACTAGCGAGTCGTCGAACTCGCTAGTACTAGTCATGGCTCGGAGTGCGGTGATAGAATGAATTTAGTGGAGCGGTGCATCCGCGACTATGCCTGCGCGTAGCGAGCAAAGCAAGAAGTGATGAAGAGCACTACGCTACGACAAAGCCCGGACACTAAGTGGCTGACTAAACTATGGTACTACATGGCCAGTAACTCCGCTCCTACCCCCGGGGTCCCCTACTTTAACAGAATGCTGCGGCCACAGACACGGCTCCAGTACTCCTCTAATGTCTGGTCGAACATTGGCAAGTGTGCAGGATGGCACTGGCGTGAATCGTGTGATTCTTCGGGGCGCTAGTTGCTGCAGTGCATCTTAGCGCCCATTGCTTGCGGGTTGTACCACTGGATTTTGCATAACATGGCGACGCCATGATAGGGCTAATCCGCTGTTAAAATTGAATAGTGTGAGTGAAGGTGCATACCTTTAATTGACGAGTGATACCTCTCGATGTACGATGAGCGTGAGTAGAATCACGATCATGATGCATGAGTGCCAATGCCCAGTGTCATGTGAACATCGATGCTCTGCGCCGCTCGGTTGTCAAAAGCTCGTCCTCTCATAATGCCACCTAGAAGTGTCAAGTTCACGCCGTCACGGTTGAAATTGCGGTGAGCCAGCTCGTTGCCCTTTGTGGACCGTGGTAGCTGGACATGCGCGCCATATATCTTCGGGTATACTAAAAGCTTGGAAGACAGTATAGGGCCGGCAATGCAAATCTATTAGTTCCGGTCTTGTCCTTCAGCTATACTTGTGTTTCGTCAGTTAGACTACTATCTGTTCAATTATTCTCTATAGAACTTACCTCGAACTTTCCTACCGCACTGGTTGATGATGTCAAAGGTCCTTTGCAAATCTGGCTGTGCTTCCGATGCAGAAAGACTTAATACAGCAATATAGACATCTTTTGAAACATGTAATCGAAGCGCGAGCACTTTCTGCTTGAAATGGACAACGCACAGACTGTAGAACCGGCGAAGATGATCATAGGCGTTGAATTGGCGTAACTGGCGATGTGGTTCGTCCGCAACAACATACTCAACAGCGGTTGACAATAATACAAGTTAGCGACAGCTGTCTTGCCATTAGCATTCATTCACCGTCTACAGATAAATCCGTACTCAATGTGCTAGCAAATCCAAAGGAAACGTTGAGAGAAATGCCAAAGTGAAAAGGTTTGATGGGATTGTATTGGAGCCTTTTCGGGATTGGTATAAGACCAAAATCTTTTGTGGGCCAACTCTCTTCTACGGCCGCTGCAATTTTATCGGCGGTTGCTTCGGGAGACTGGCAGTGCGCCCCTGGCTTCTCAGTGCTAGAGGGAGACATTAAAGACTAGGGCGAGTCTCGGCGACGGTTAGGAACAGCGCTGAGATAGGCTACGACGAGGACTGCGATGAGTATCAAGATATGCAAGATGACGAGAAGCACTGGGAGTGACTCGGATACCGGAGACTAGGCTAGTCATATGGTGTGCACGGAAGGTGCAAAAGTGAGTTGAGAAAACACAAAGAAACTGAAAAGAAGCTACTACGTACTTGAGCGTAGGGTACAAAACCCGAGAAATCGACGAGAGAAAGCACACAGCTGCCTGCCCTTTCATACACATGACAGCTATAAACCGGTCGCAGTGTTCTGTGACACATTGGTTTCTGGTACCCTGTTATCAGGACCTTACTCGGTTCCCTCGAGCAATTTCAAATCCTGAGCCAACAAAGTCTCACGGCATGAACTCCGCTCGACATGTTCGCTCCAGTTAACGTTTAATGTCGTCGAGCGGTATATAACGGCCTATAGTATCCTCGAGCTCACTTCCCGGCACCGCATGCTCACTGCTCTGTGACTTTTGTGGTCATTGACTTTCCTTCGTTAATGAATACATTTTTATGTTACAAAGTTGACAGATTTACCAGTCCGTCTCTCGATCGCTTCAACTTGAAGTTCGCCTGCCAAATCACTCCGAGATCGACCAGTCTTACTACGTCAAGCACCTTAACGTCTCAGAGACGTCACTAGTAAGACACACGAGTCTAACTTTTTATCGGGTAAACCCGTCGTAGACTCGTAACTAACACTATCTTCGAAGCTTGCCCAAAGAAGCCCACAGATAGTTGTGCACACCTCGCACATCCTGTTCAATATATGAGCAACGAACGGATTGCAGGATGACAGGTGTAAACGGGTGGCTTGTTGCATTGGGAGTGGTTTTTATCCCAATCAGTTCAAACCACATCTCATGTGGATTGTATAGGGTTGCAAATTGTAGCTGGGTAGTAGTCTCGTAAGTTCCTTTCCGGCAAATTTCCTGCCTATGAAGTGCATCATCGGAGCTCATGTTGAAAAGGATCGCTTCAGCGATGTGTGTGCCACTATCGCACCGGTCCGCCGTTTCTAATTCTCGAAGGTGTGAGATAGCGCCGCGCTTGTATATGATACACAATTGAAAACATACTTGTCCATGTGGAGTTACAAGCATGAAGCTGTGAACCACAAACAAAGACACTTGCCACACCTCTTTGCGCTCCATCCCTTCGCCGCGCTGCTTTGTCCACTACCACTCAAATAGTCTCATGGAGTGGCGTATTTTCAACACCCCCACTTCAAGTCATCTGGTTACAAGATATGGATATGCTCTCTCATTCGCGCGAGCCAAGACAAAACCTAAAACTGCGGGTAAGCGGAGGCAATGCGTCGCCGTCAAAATTCACTGAGCCATCCAAGCCCAAACGGAATGACATTGGTATCGAGCTCCGTTCCGTGCCTCTACCAAAGTATCGAGTTGTGTTCGTCAGCCCTCTTGGTAAGTCCTCGTTTTCATCCGAAATACCAGTGCCTCTCATAAAGTTCAGTTGGTGCAAGGTTCAAAATAGCAAAAGCGTTCTGTCCAACGCCGGCTGACAGGCATCCGAATGACAACAGAAAGTTCCGTGAGTAGCCGACGGGACAGAAACATTATTTATTCATCCGCTGATCTCAATTCGCGGACGCAGCTCGCATCAGGGAATGTATAGTAGACGGCGAACCGATAACGATCGAGCTGTTCGACACCCTCGGTCCAGGCGATGCGGATCATTACTTGTGCGTTACGTCTGTTTCGTTCCTGTTAACATCGACCAACATGAGATATATATAGCGAGAAAGACCTCATGAACGCATACATTGAGCAAGGAGACGGGTTTCTTTTCATTTACTCCGCCGAAAATCGCAAGTCGCTGGAGCTGGCGAAAGAGAATTATGGATGGGTCGTGAGGAGGAAGCAGCATGAACGGGACAATGTAACGAACCCTATTCCCGGTATGCTTGTGGCGGTAAGGGTCGAGGACGAATACAAAGCGACGTGGATGGAAGTGACTTGGGAAGGTGAGACCGTTGAAGTGCGCTAAGATTCTCTAGATGGCTGACAGATGGCGTGGAAGAGGGAAACAAACTCGCGGAGGAAATGAATTTAGCGTTCATACAGGTATCGCTCAAGAACGGACGCAATGTGGAGGAGGCGTTTGTCCATATAGCTAGACTGATCAAGAAGTACCAGGAGAGGGTGAGTCGAAAGATTGCTGCACGTGACATAAGTGACAACGCATGAACAGAAGAAGCGCATTTCGTGTATGCATTGGGCGTACTACGACCAGAAGATACTCGATGACCGTTATGACAAAGTGCAGGGAAGGAATGAATGCAAGCACGTAACAACTACAAGAGAGAGGGAAGTGGTTGGGAAAGTTGATTTTGATGCTGAGTTCGAGAAAGAGCAGCGAACCGGATGCTGCGCAGGGTGTATAATTACTTGAGGGGACAAGCGATGCTGACCATTGTATTTACCAAGTTCTACTGTTGTGGCTCGGAAACCCCCGCGTGATCGAAACATTACGTGGAATAACGGTGTTTTTTTTCGATGTCTTGCTCCAGATAGCGGTCCTCAAGAAAGGAATTAGCGGTCCGACCTTGAAACAGAGATATGCTGCTCAGTGGAGTGTTGCTTGTATAACTGACACGATGAAATGAATTTAACAACGAAAGGTTGCCACCAAGTTACCATCTGCCAGTGGTCTTCCACGGTAAATAGCCCGTTCGATTAGCTGGAGAAAGAAAGGAATAAATCTGGCTTGGCGACCATCGGACCACGTAAAGAGGAGGTCATCCGTGTTGCGCAGCTTGATCATACCGGCTGAGAGCATTGCACGTGGGGAAGGGAAGTAGAATCTCCCCTAGTATGGATAGATGGTAGAGTCTTGGTCAAATTCGCGATATTCCATTGACAGTAGTCCTTTCCTGCAGGCTATCGTGAAAAAGAGGTCAAGCTGCCACATCTACTGCATTCAATGATGTTGCCCAACTTGAGGAGATTTGGTTGAATTAAGTCAAGTTGACCGCTGGCAAGACCATTTAGGTTAAAACGATTTCTTTGCGCGTTGACCCGAGCACGCTGGCAGAAGGCACCATTGTATATTGCTGATATGCATTGAATTCGATGGTGAGTTTTGAATGGTTGGTCACTTGGTTGGTTGGTTGGTTTTACATAAATTTGAGAGTCGGTCGCGAGTCGGCGACACTTGCTTCGGGCTCCGGACCCGGCTGAGATCAGATTAGATTAGTAATCTCACACGACTGAATTCTTCCTCATACTTATAACACGCTGTCTTCTCGATTTCGCTTTTTGAAAGGCCTACGGGCGATTCCTCTCGCAGCCGCATCTACTTCCATTCCAGATCGCACGTACTCAAAAATGGCACCACTCACAAACAGTAAAGTCCCAAAGAGCACGACGATGCATTCAAAAGTCGTCCGTATCATTCATTTCGGTTCCATCATTCCCCAGCGCTCACCCATGCGCAGGTCATCATCGGCTCAGGTCCTGCAGGTCACACCGCCGCCGTTTATCTCGCGCGCGCGAACCTCAGCCCTGTCCTCTTCGAGGGTTTCATGGCAAACGGTTTCGCTGCTGGTGGTCAGCTTACGACGACCACGGATGGTACGTAGTACACGCCTTATTCCACCCGTGTCTTTTCTATATCTTTTCTCTCACCACAGTCGAGAACTACCCCGGCTTTCCATCCGGCATCCTTGGCCCTGAGCTCATGGACAAATTCCGCGAGCAGTCCATTCGCTTCGGCACCCAGATCATTACAGAGACCGTTTCCAAGATTGATCTTTCTGCACGCCCGTTCCGCTACTGGCGAGAGAGTCGGGAACATGAGGAACCAGAAACTGCTGACACGATTATCATCGCGACTGGTGCAAGCGCGAAGAGACTAGGACTCAAGGGCGAGGTCACATACTGGCAAAGCGGCATCAGCGCATGTGCAGTCTGCGATGGTGCCGTCCCCATATTCAGGAATCAACCATTGGCTGTTATCGGTGGTGGTGACTCTGCAGCGGAAGAAGCTACGTGTAAGATCTCTCAACTTCCCTCTCGTTATGATACCGAAGGCCAATCACCACACCCTTAACAGATTTGACAAAGTATGGCTCTCACGTCTACGTCCTGGTCCGCCGTAGCGAACTCCGCGCTTCTAAAATTATGGCCAAGCGCCTTATGAACAACCCCAAGATCGTACGTTCCGTATATCCTCATACCCACCACTTACTACAACTCACACTTGCACAGAGCATCCTATGGAACACCGTCGCAACCGAATGTCAAGGCGACGGCGACCTCCTCAACAACCTCCGCATCAAAAACGTAACGACAGGCGAAGAGCGCGATCTCCCCGTGCGCGGACTGTTCTATGCGATTGGACATGAGCCAGCTACGGCCCTAGTGCGTTCACAGCTGCAAACAGACCCCGATGGTTATATCATCACTGTCCCTGGAACGACGCAGACAAGTGTCAAGGGTGTGTTCGCTGCTGGTGATGTGCAGGATAAGAGGTACAGACAAGCTATTACTAGTGCGGGAAGTGGATGTATGGCTGCACTCGAGGCAGAGAGGCTTATTGCGGAGGAAGAGGAAGGTATAGAGGAGGATTAGAAGGTCAGAAGAACTTGGATGTATACCAACGCAATGATTTTTGCTACCCATTATGCAAGCAACGGTGTTGTAGATTGGAGTCTGTGTGCTAGCGCCCCATATCCTCAAGTGCCCAAATCAGTTTTAGAGCGATTTGCCCTGCGCTGCTACACGCGATAGCAGGGCCTGCTATCATCTCCATGACATGTCTATAGGAGAAAGTGCGGCGTGCGCCACCAACGCGCTGCGCATATGATACGGTTGATACGGTTGGTAGAGGAACCAATCTGAAGTCTGAGGCCGGCTCAGTCATCCCTCATGTCAGTCGACATACTCATTGCGTCGGATGAGAAGCAGTCAGTGCAGAATAATATCCAGTGGCCACTGCGACCAACTCCAAGCACCGTGACGGTTAGAATTAGGGTTAGGTCACTTAGAGGGTTACTCAATCGTTTGCTGAACAGAGTCGTGCGAAAATAAAATTTGACGGCCAAGTCGCGCTCTTCTACAAAGTACCGTATCACCCTTCCAGACTCACGCTGATAAGCATATATATAATCGTGCGCTCTGTCGTCATAAGCATCTGCGTAGGATAACCAGATTCAGCTTCATCCAACACGCTGAACCTCAGAAGTAGTGCCTAGGCCTCGCCTTGGACATACACAACTTAGCAGCTGTGGAGGCTGTGCCTAATACAGCAGGAACGACCGTCTTCCTTCTATTAGGGCCTGCCTGTAGAGGACTAGAGCCTCCGTGTGTTTCAAGGTGAATCAAAATCGTTTAGCATGCCTCCAGGTGTGAACTTCATCTGAGATTGCTGACGTTGTCTTCCATCAGGCTCAAGGGCACATTTCTCTTATACGTCATGATGTCCCACATCTATGCCACGCCGCAGCGGAAACACGGACACTGATATCATTGATGAACTTTACTTCATCCGTCAGTGTGTGCTTTAGCAATGATCTCACCGAATGGTGTGTGAAGTGTTGGATCAACTCTCTAGTTATCTAGCAGGGGTGGCATGGTGAGTGCATGGATGATCTGGATTTCACATGAGTGTGCGCTTAGGATCAGTCAGTTATGATCAGCTGCAGTAATGCACA
This sequence comes from Suillus subalutaceus, assembly GCF_016647625.1. Lineage (NCBI taxonomy): Eukaryota > Fungi > Basidiomycota > Agaricomycetes > Boletales > Suillaceae > Suillus > Suillus subalutaceus. The sequence goes on from NW_024540428.1 coordinate 22,211, forward strand.
TCAGTAACGAATTGAATTCATCTGGATATCACTTTCTCGGATCTGCGAGGATGGCACTTTCGCCAGTATTGCTATCTCAGGCTGCTACTTGTATCCTACGTGGGCGCGTTGTAGTCCTCAGCATCCAATAGCAGGGGACATGCCTCGTGTCAGAGACTTCTTTGGTCTTTGTCTTCGAGTCAGTGAATCATAAATTCGTTTGTATATCCAGGGTTCTGAATCGTTCTGTATCCGCACTCAAGGCTTCATTTCCCATCCTACGGATCCAACACCCCAATCGTGTACGTTGGTTGGTCCAAGTTGACTAGACGTGCCGTCATTGCGCAGCGTATACATAACGGACACCATTAATGGTAACATGTATGGTCGTCCTTATACATCGGCCAATCACAGACTACCTTATCATTCTACGCACAGTAATCAGCACATCACTCAGAATGGGATCTTATGCGGAAGAACAAAACCTCTGCTACTGTGTTGCGTGCTCTCGTGACAGTTCACAAGGTGCTGCACCAACGTATGTACACAAGATCTGACGCAGAAGGACGCATACGATATTTGGACGGTTACGAGGCAGCCTTATCAGGTCTAGACCAAAAGTGGCGCTTAATGAATCTAATCTCGCTGTTTACTTTGGTCCATGAAATTATGCGAGGCGCAGTGGAGAGGTTTGGAGGAAGGTCCAATACCGATGTTACGGAGTCTATCACTTGGACGGAGGGTTGATTGAGGAATGTCGAAGCTGAATCATATCCAAAACTAGTGAGTGCCAAATCGTACAGAAGTTGACGCACTTTGATAAGCAGATTCCATAATAGGTTAATTTCCGCGGTGCATCAAACCTTCGTGCCTGCAGGCATGATCTTGTTTGAGAGATGAGTTGTTTTTCGAGCAAATGCCCGTGTACAGCCTCAATTATCGTATCGATGGCACACCTTCTACAGCGTGTTGATGCTTCTGCGACTTTGGAGAACGAGCGCTTAGGGAAGCCTTATTAACCTGGCTGAATTTCACCGTCACTGCACTCTTCTTTCATCCTAACATCATGTCTGAGCTCCCAACGGACCATTCTGGTCTGGAATATATCATCAATCATGTTTTTTGTCCTCTCAAATTGCCGCAAGCGAGCGACCATACCCTTCAGAACGACTTGGCCTTATCTCAGGCGGTCTTGGATGCTGCTCAAGCTTTCAATGACCAGCTGCCGTCCGATAAGCAACAGCTTTGGGCGAGCAGCTTTAAAATGCTTCAGAACCTCCAAGATTCAATCAGATTCAGCGTAATGTCTCTAAAGGAAGTTGAATCTCAGATCAATGCCATGGACGACGAAGGTCTGTTATTTTCATCTCATTTACATTTCCCCCCCGTGCTGAGTATCATTTTAAGATGTCCTGGTATTTATGATTCGCGCGCAAAATGCTGCGGTGGTCATGAGAAAACTTGAATCTGAGACCATATTTGAATCATTCGAGATCTCTCCTGACCCCGCCGCAGTGATGGGCGCACAGGGAAAGCTGATCTGTTCGTATCCTGGACCTGCTATCACGGTCCCAAACACGATTGCCAATGACGCTACCTTTTCCGCCGAGCTGGCGAATTTTCTCGTTTGCATGGATCAAGATGTCCTTGATGCGGCAGCGACGCGCAGAAAAGCTGATTCCACTGTTCCCGAAGAGAGGGACACAACTCACCCCCGGTATATCACCGAACTCCTGACCGGTATACTTCGTGGCCTCGGGAGTATCGCTGATGTTCCTCGCATCCGCAAGCGCATCGGAGATGACGTGCTGTGGAACAACACGAAATTGCCGTGGAGGCGGTCTCCGCTTTGGCTTGTCATTCGTGTTGCTTTACAGACGACTCTGGAGCGCAATGCTCTCGGACGAACGGCATATAAATCATTCATGCTGTTCTTGATGGCTAGAGTCACGGCCCTTGCCATCAACTACAACTTGTCGAATGACATCCTACACTTTATATCGGCAAAGATTGCACGCCGTCTTTTCAAGCTTGGAACCTCTGCTCCTCTAGAGTTATCACAGACGGTCGTTAACGTCACGAGTGACGTTAAGAGTATCTTAGAGGAAAGATGGAGATCTGTTCAAGACGTGCAGCAGACCTCACCACCTTGGGCTCCCGAGGCCCTCTCGATCTTGCAGGATACTCACCTCTCCTTGAACACGAGTCGAGAGTACATACACCAAGCTTTGCTGAACCAGCATTCGCCTTACCCATCAGCCCCATTCAACCCCAGCCACCGCGCACGTGGGACAATCGATGATTTCCTTGACGCTGATGCTAGCTTCCTGATAGCTGCTCATGCTGCAGAACCATCCCTTTCCCTGATAGACTTTGAGATGATCATTAGATCAGGGATCGATGACTGGGTGGCGCGTGTTTCATATCAGAGCATCGATTCCGCATGCATCTCGATTGAGGCATGTGCCTCCGCATACTCCTCGCGGGCACTGGAAGCTTACCAGGGAAACCCGGAGAATACGTCAATAATGCTTCTCACTCTTTTCGAGCTCTGGGTAGCCATGGATAAGATCGTTGTTAAGCAAATCCCACTCCTAGCAAAATATCCCCCCGAAGTCCCAATGACCCTTTGGAAGAATCTCCTGATCCGAAAATCTTCAGCCCTTGATCGTTTGAAGCAGTTGCGCGCCTACTTGGAAGCGCGTCATTGCCAGGCTTCCAACTGTCTGTCGGTGTTCTCGTCCACCAACGATGACAAGTCGTTCGAAGTGCAGTATTTTTACCAGTCATCCATGTTGCAGAGTTTGAAGCTGAAAATCGAGGCGGATGCTCGGGAAGAGCGGGAGAAGAAGTTGGTTGAGCTTCGGACCCTCAACGAGAGGTATGCTTCCCTCCAGACAAGCGCAGCAAGCTTATCACATGAGTACCGTGTCAACTCCTGGGGGTATGAGTACCACGTTCGGTGGTGTTCCAAATGTTGCCTGGAGGAGCAGATGCGATCCCTGAACATTACAGTTCACGAGTGGCCGCTACCGCGGCATGAACAAGAGGCAATCGTGGTTGTATTCGAGCTAGCATGCCCAACTGCGTTCGACATGTGGAGATCTATGACATTCCATATCCTCGTCGACATCTGCGCTCCAGAACAAATTTTGTCCACTCCTCCCTTTATCACCCTGCCGAATTATGACGCCTTACAGCCATACCGCAAATGCCATCCAAGGCAAAGGCTGACTTTGGCGTCAGACGCCAAACCCTTCGCTGCATGCCATTACCATTACCAAAATATTCCCACGGTAGCCGACTGCATCTGTGTGAACAACGGTCTCGTATTTCAGCCTTTTGATATAACCACAGAAGCATGGATAGCCAACGCGCCGTTGCACTGGGATTCCAGCAAACTGTGCACTTTCCTTCTTCCCAAGGGACCGTACTATGATTTGCAACGGTACCTTGCAGGAACGCCACATACCTCAAACGAGGTCATCGCCAATCAGGCGGATTGTCACAAGGATATGACCATTCACGAATTCATCGCTTTCGGAACTTTACGGAGCGGACCACTACTGCAATGGATGAATGTGCTACGTGAACTCCGTGCGAGGACACTCAATTTTCGATGCGAGGAAGTCCATCTGTTATTAGCGCAAGCCGTTTCACAGGTTGGCCCATGTTCGTCTAACGAGGGCCTTCCATGGCACGAGGAACTAAACAGCATATCCTTCCTTAGCGCACTGCTCGGAGAGCTGGAGTTCTTGATGGCAAGCGTTGAAGAAAATTGGTTGGAAGGTATCACGATAAGCACCGTCATCATGATTGTGTGCCGTGTCTTGTCCTCGACACAGGAAGAGAGTATCAAAAATCTGGGATATTTGTTGCTTCGAAGGATACGAACAGCAACCTTTACATTGCTGGGTCAGCTCTCACGGAAAGTGCAAGCCAGCGACGATGAGATGGCCAGTCGGGATTTGCAAGGACGTCTTCGTGATATGGCTGCCATCTGTCGGAGCACCTTTGATGTTGACGAAAATCCTTCGCTACTCTTGATATCAAATGACGATATCAAGATATTTGCGTACTGTGCGGCCATGATTTACGACAATACTCCAAACCAACTGGGCAATCTGTCACAACATTCCAAGCTACTGCTAGAGCGAGACAGGAGATGTTGTCACGCACTAGAAGATGCTGTTCGTCAATATGCAGAGATTCACAGGGAGGGTCTCGATTGTGCGGTGGCAGAAATATGGGGCAGCTACAGACGAGGAACTCCTTGGAGGGCCCTGCCGGCTCCGAGTTCTCGTTGGCTTGTGACGCAGACTGCGCCTTCCTGTTCTCAATTACCGCAAGCCGTACACTATAACTTAATTGATGGGTGTTTGCTTGTTGATGGGAAGTCGCTGGGTAGGCTTCCGTCGATTATAGTGCAACATCCCACCTACCAGGCAATTTTCGGTGATGTTAGCTTTTGAAAGTTGCGACTCTGTTAACGCACGCTGACTCATTAATTGCAGCAAGTTTTGGACATTGTTCCAGCTGATATTCCTGGAATGGAGTATGCAACACGCGGGAACCCCCACGACCATCAGGTTAGTCACCCTTATTGTTATCATTCAGCAGCTAAAATAATACACTCACCTTCCAATGAAGGTATCTTTCGCCCTCCGTGACTCAAACGATCTCATCATCCGCGCGAAGCATGTCGAACAAGGCTCGCCTATCCTTCAACTCATTCCGAGCCATAAATTTGTGGGGGACCTACCGAAGACCTTGATAGACGGCCATACTCATTGGCTCAACCTGGACACAAACGAAACAGAGATCCGGCCAGCGGAACATGCGTGGCAGTCTTCACTTGAAAATTGGGTCCTGCGATTTGCTGTTTCGGGCCCCTCGACACTGCAGAATGCCGGCGGTGCCACTCTTGTCGACGTACGTAGCCACACGTGGGACATGATCTCCAAGAGGATGCGTCCTCTGGAGGATGCCTGCTACATCGTGGTCACATGCAACAAAGGTTCCGGTAACACTCACTCGTTGACGGCTTATTTACCTCGATATGGTCTGGAATTCTTCATCGACGAGGATGGGGAAATGCAGTCCCGTAACATGCGCAACATGGTCGTTGATGATAACCAGTCTACTGGAACGATGTTGGGATTAGTCAATCAACTCGTCATGCGTCCGAAGTCGCAAATCACAGACGAGCATCCCCGCACAGTCATCATCCCAGACGGTCGCGTCTCATACGCCGTTGATAAGCATCACGTCCGGGTTACCATTATTGCTGAAGGCGCCCGAGTGGCGTACCACTTGTACAGGGTTGATACAGATCTATGCTGTCTCACTGGGCTTGTGGGTCTGACGAACAAGCTTTATCAAGCGCTCCTCCATGCTATTACCAGTGGCTGTCTCCCTGATCCTCTGACGGGTCGAACAGGGACAGAGGAGGCGTTGCATCTCATGCATTCTGCGGCTTGCCGGTCTTTCATGAAGCTTCACCCTCGCGATACTGATATTTTGCGCGAGATCAGTTCATTGTCAACCATGCGCGTCTGGTATCCCGCACATCTTCAGAAGATGCAGAAAGTTTCATGGTCATGTCTTGCATCCCTCGCACAACACCACGGTTTTCACCCAGCTGCGAAATCTATTATGGACTATGGCGTGCAGCTTTCAACTTTTTCAGCAGGATCTTCAGACCTTCATCTCACATTTGATCTTCCGCCATTCACCAACCACCTTCTCGAGCGCGCATCCATCCGTGCCTCTGTGGTCTACCCTGACCAGTTTTCTCTTCGACTTCTGCTCGGTGACGCAGATGTCATCTATGCTTCGCGTGATGTACCCGATAAAAATGCAGAAGAGATGGCATTTCACACCGCCTTCATGACACACCAGTGGCCAAGCAAGCTTCCGGTGCAACAGGATATCCTCGGTCTGTTTACTCGGTGGAAGAATGTCCAGGGTATTGGTGAACCGTCGCTCAGCCTGCGATACTCCAGACACTGGCTTCGGCCATTTCATGACATCTTCCTTTCAGCGTACGACCGCTGTCGTATTGCTACGAAGGAGGACACATTCAAGCTCGTCTTCACCCTGGCTTCAGTATCATATGGCTTGTTGGATGAGCATGCACTCGTCCCGACACTCCTAGCCTTCGCCACAATTCCCGAAATTCGCACCCTGGGTGACCCACCGGAGTTCGCTTCATATGATCTCTCGGATAATTTCATGCCTTCCAGTGCGATGTTGGACACCATCATCGGTTCGTGTGTCAAAGATTATGAAACCAGCCAGGAGAGATACCTACCTGCAAGCAGCTGGGAAGATGAACAGGCTGTTGGGAGGCGTCGTCATTCAGCGTTTGAAGATAGGTGTCGCTCTGAAAAGCATCTCATTCTCAACAAAGTTCAGGACGCTTGGCCGTGCAAAGATCCTCCGGCACTGACTACGCTGCAAGTGAACTGCTACGACCTCAATGAACTGCCGGAGAAACTTCGCCCAGTATATCGCAGCTGTTGGGCAAACCGTTGTCTGAAGCAACACTTGGATGTCCTGCAAGATACCCTCAACCGGTTCTATGCCACTCATCCTCCGTCGAAACTACCCTCGCAATATGATCTTGATTTCCATTCTAAAGACTCGGATGTCGCTCCACCAACACCGTCCGTTGATGCTAATTACCTCTTCGCTAGAAACCCGCCTGTTATATGCATGAATTGGTCTTCCCATGTTCTGCCCAATTCCGATTGGAGAGATTTAGTATCTCCAGACGCCATAGTCACAGCGAGGTTGCAACAACTTATCAACGACTTTCGCGACCGAGGAAGTAACAAGTTCCGCCGTAACTACGCCAATGATCTTGACCGGAGCAGATCGGTGTTCTGCGAAGAAAAGCCTGTTGCTTTACCAGATTCTGCGCCGTACACGACGGAAGTATTGCTGGAGTACCATTCTCTTCATAGGCGGCAATTCCAAGATGCACTTGCATCTATCGTACACGTCCTCTCCCCTGTCTCTGTTACCGAGAATGCGTTGTATAATGCTGGGTTGTGGCCTCGAGTCACGCCAAATCTCCTCTTCACTCGCATGGCTTCTGCATCAGGAAGTTGTTTGGGGAAGACGTGGCGTGCGGCTCTTGTCCGCCTGTCGCAGATGCTTTTGCAACTGCAACGCTCGCGAAGACTATTTATGTTTGCCGCTAGCAAAAACTGGGGCGAGTTCTTCAAGGAATTGGAGAATAAAGAATGCGAGCGGTCTGATTCGGAGCTGTACCCTTTATTTATTTTTTATTCAGTTTTTTTACATCAGAATGAGTCCTTTGGGGTCGTAGACCCTATATTGGACATGTTTCATCTTTTCCTTCGTATATATGTGGTTGGTATGGCACTGTTGTGTTTATGTGATTCGGACAGGTACGATCTGTACCCTGATTGGCTTTTAATACAGGTATGTTTCAGAGAGATGTTATTCGTCCACGATTATTGATGACAAGTGTTGCAGATTGAAAGTCAGTTCTTGGCACGGCCTGTCCAAATGAAGGTTGCGCGGGAGATGATGTCGCCCTGCAGGGGGGGAAATACTTCTCTCCAACTGAACATGGGCGAAGGGAAATCCTACGTGATTGTTCCTCTCGCAGCAGCCGCACTTTCTGACGGCCACAAACTGGTCCGAGTAATCGTGCTCAAGTCGTTGTCTGTTCAGATGTTCCAGCTCCTGGTTGAACGACTAAGCGGCCTTGCACAGAGGCGTATTTTCTATATTCCATTCTCCCGCGCTCTTTCCATCGACTCATCAAAGGTGCAAATATATCGTGACCTGATGCAGGAATGCATGGACACCAAGGGCATCTTGGTCGTGCAACCAGATCATATTCTGTCGTTCCAGTTGATGGCTGTTGACTCTCAGCTGCTCCCTCAGTCTGAAGCTGCTGAAGATATACTGCAGACTCAGCTGTGGCTGGATAATCATACACGCGACATTCTGGACGAAAGCGATGAAATTTTGCACGTTCGCTACCAACTGGTGTACACCATCGGCCTCCAAAGGTCGCTTCAGGGTCATCCCGACAGGTGGACAACTACGCAACAACTTTTGAGTCTTGTCGCAAAGCACGCCACTCGGCTCAAGAGCGAATTTCCCTCTCACTCGGAAGTGTCTATTCACCCGCACGGAGTGTTCCCCTTCATTCGAGTTTTGCACCCCACAGCAGGTGAAAAATTAGTCCAATGGATCGCACAGGATGTCATTAGCGGGGCGCTTGAAAACATCAGCTTCGACCAAGCACCTCTCTGCGTCAAACAAGCAGTCCACCAGTTTATTGCAACTGAAAATATATCCAACACTTATATCAGCTTGGTGGAGGAGCGCTATAGACATACCACCGTCTGGCCCGGCCTTCTAGTCTTGCGTGGACTACTGGCATGTGGTATCTTGGTGTACGCCCTTAAAGAACGTCGCTGGCGCGTGGACTATGGTCTCGCCCCCAATCGAACGATGTTAGCCGTTCCATTCCGCGCTAAAGACATGCCCTCTCTGCGAGCAGAGTTTGGCCATCCGGACGTTGCTGTCACCCTCACGTGCATGTCATACTACTATGCGGGCCTCACGCTCCAGCAGCTGATGTTATGCTTCGAGCTCCTGCTGAAGCAGGATAATCCCGCCCTCGAGTATGAATCCTGGGTACTTGGACTTCAGTCCGTCCCAGAAAGTCTACGGCACCTTAGCGGAATCAACACAGAATCTGCAGACCAACTCAGCGACCTTCAGCAACTGTTCGCATCCAACAAGGCAGTCGTAGATTTCTACCTGTCTCGAGTTGTTTTCCCCAAGGAAGCCAAGGGATTCCCCAGTAAACTCACCTGCTCCGGATGGGACCTCGCTCAAGAAAAGAGTCATCTCACAACCGGCTTTTCTGGTACAAACGACAATCGATATCTACTACCGAGCTCAATTGTGCAGCACGACCTTGACTACCAACGCAGCACAAATGCCCGAGTCCTAGCCTTTCTTCTGCGCCCAGAAAACAATTCCTACAAATGCATACCACCCGGCCAAAAGGTGCATGACTTCATTGATTCTCTCGTCGCACAGACCCCCGAGGTCCGCGTGCTCCTAGACGTGGGAGCGCAGATGCTGGAATTGAGGAATCAGGAGTTGGCCGAAGCATGGCTTCGAGCCACGCCCAGCGCCCAAGCTGCAGTCTTCGTGAATGACGACGATGAACTCGTTGTTGTCAGTCTAGATGGGACAGTCGAGTCCCTTGTGTCGTCTCCCTTCGCACAGCAGCTTGACCAATGCGTGGTATATTTGGACGACGCCCATACGAGGGGAACAGATGTCAAGCTGCCTTACGGTTTCCGAGCTGCTGTGACGCTTGGCCCCAAAGTCACGAAAGACCGCCTAGTGCAAGGTTCGTGATTCCAGAGCTCGTGCATATCGGTCTTGATATTAACCCTTGGCGAAGGATGCATGCGAATGCGCAAGCTGGGCAATGGGCAATCAGTGACGTTCTTAGCTCCAGCTGAAGTTGACCGGAGCATTCGTTTGACAACTCAGAAAGCTGATACCGACGGTGTTGATGTGTCAGATATCTTGCACTGGGCGATGCTCGAAACTTGCAATGATATTGAGATGCGTACATTATCCTGGATCCAACAGCGATCGGATTTCAATAGACGACATTCCGCATGGTCTCAATTCTCTCACGCTCCTACCACTTCGATTTCTACCCTGAAGTCAGCCTGGTTGCAGCCAGAAGAACGTTCATTAGAGGAATTGTACGCACCACGCAGTTCTTCAGAGGTATCCCAGGTTTTCGATCCAGACATCCAAGAGAAGTGCGAGGAGCTCGGAATTTTATCAGCTCCCGAGAGGAGGATGGACGAGGAACAAGAAAGGGAGGTAATTCATGAAGTAGAGAGAGAACGTCAAGTGGAAAGACCGCCCAAGGTGAAACCTGCAGCCCAGAGCGTGCACGTAGACGTTCGTCAATTCGTGGAGTCTGGTCAAATTGTCGCGGATTCTCCCGCGTTCATTCAAGTGCTATCCAGCCTTGTCGACACTACTGCTGAATTTGATGAGCGCGATCAGTGGGCACACAATATTTTAGTCACCCGCGACTTCGCTCGTACGGTGGGGACTATCCCTGGCATCCAAGAAGTGGATGATTATCTGCGGCCCGTCAATTGGATTGTATCCAGTGACGTCGGCCACCCAACCCTGGTAGTCATGAGCCCGAATGAAGTGGACGTACTACTACCTGATATCCGCACGAGCAAGGTAGTTCACCTGTGCATCTACACTCCTCGCATCATACAAACGATGCAGGCATGCGACAACCTTCGACTCTACTGTGTTCCTTCGGCCCCACGGTTGACACCATCAGAACCGCTCATCTGCCAGCTCAACCTTTTTGCGGCCCAACTCTATTTCTCCAATTACAACACGTATCTGCAAACTTGCAGCTTCTTAGGACTCAACGCGCCAGATTTGGGGGGAGAGGATTTAGTAGTTGACAGTGACGGGTTCATCGAGATGCACAATCGCCCTTCTGCGAGAGCATCATGCATGTTCGAGCGATCCCAGCTTCCTCCACTGAAGAAGTTGTTCGGGATGAGAAGGAAAGGCATGGGATATCTACCAACTCATCTCGGAAAGATGCTCAATGGTCGCATTCTGACCGAGAAGGACTTTGTCAACTGAATCCTAATCGCACCTTGGTCATATACCAAGTGGCACCCCGACTAGGACCCCGAAGAAAAACCAACCAACAAAGCGCCCTAAGGCGACAAAAGACGCCCAACGGCGCACAGCAAACCCCACCCAACTCCAAAACCAATAAAACACCCTTGCAAATGACTATACCAAAGAAAATCACCAACAAAGGTACTGGAACGCCGACAGAAAGCACCTCACCCTCAGCGACGATCGCTACCACACGTCAAACCAGGAGATCGAACCTCTCCCAGGAAGACATCGAGGCGCTACCAAGTACCATCAAAAACATCGAAAATGCAGAAGAATACCTAAACAAAAATCTATTGTGCCATGTCGACGAACCATTTACACTAACCCACTTAATCTCAGTAATGTTCCATATCACCCAACTCAAGTCAATTCCCCTACCGGCAGTAGAAGCCATTAGAGCGGTAGCGTACATAATGAAAAAGCACGAAGCAAACGAAATAGCGGAAAATATAACTAACCAAATCACTAACAACCTCTCTCCCAGAATCGCAGAACATGTCATAGCAGCAATTGCCCCGCACGTAGCAAAGATCTTATCAACATCGGAAGGACTAGACAACACGCTGAAAGAAGCAGAAAGATTAAAGGCAAAGATGGAAAGGGAAATAGAAGAGAAAAGAGACGATACGGCGACAGCAGCAGAGCGCTTTGAAGAAGCAGCAGACGCCCTACACGAATCCATGAACAACTGCAGCAAAACACTGAAATCCTTCGAACCAAACCTCACCAAGGCCCAGGAACGCATCAACGAGTTATCCCAGCAGCTAACATCCAACGCCAACACATCTCAGAACGCCAACACACCACCCTCCATTCAGCAACAACAACAACAACCCCAGCAACCCTCATACAGCTCAGTTACTGCAGCCAATCTCCCACCATCAATAGATAAAGCAGTAGCAAGAGCAGCGTTACGAGCCTGCCAAATCATCCTCGACCCCCTTCCGGGAGGAAACGTCTTCACGCCAGAAACCACCCACACAGACGTTGTCAAACTGATCAAGGACGCCCTAGCCAACATCAAAGACGACTCATCCCCACAAGGAGACGTCCGATCTGTGACCACCTTCCGCAACGGAGGCCTCCTAGTGGAACTAGACAATGAAGCCCTAGCGACATGGATCAGGAAACCGATCAACAGCAAAGCACTCACCAGCAAGTTAGGCCCAACAGTATCGTTCCGCAGTAGCGCTTTCCCAATAGTCATTGAATACTTACCTATCCGCATACAGATTGAAAACGAACAGTTCCTCAGAACGACCGAGAAAGAAAACGACCTCCCAGAAAACTCCCTCATCAACATCAAATGGATCAAACCGGTCAACAGACGCACCCAAGTTCAACAGAAAGCCTTCGCCATCCTACAAGCAATAAACGCTCCAACGGCCAACGACATCATCAAGAAAGGACTCTGCATCCAAAACGAACGCTTCACCATACGCAAAGACAAGAAAGAACCAATGAGATGCGCCAAATGTCAAAACTTCGGCCACATAGCCAGAAACTGCAAAGCGGCCTCAGACACATGCGGAACTTGCGGCGCTCAACACCGGACCTCAGAATGCCACGCCCTCAAGACCGAATTCTGCTCCAACTGCAACAACGACCAACACACCAGCTGGAGCCGCAAATGTCCAGAGTTCAAACGACGCCTCGAAATCCTTAACGATAGCTACCCAGAAAATAGAATGCCCTACTACCCTACCGAAATCCCATGGACCCAGATAGCGCACCCCCAGCAAATACAAACCGCCGCCATCTCCCTCCCGCCCCGCCCCCCGCCCTCATCAAACACACAATCGAAGTTCTCCACCCGCCCACTAACCCGCTTTACCCAATCTACCCTAGATCATCAAAAACACCCCCCCAGACGCCGATCGCAAATCCCCCAAAACTACACACCACCGCCATTCACCAACCCTTTCGCCCATCTCCCATTAGAAGAATCCAACGAGCTCAACATAGACACCTCCGGCTGGGATGCCTGAAGAACCCACCAACAACATAAATAACGGAAGTCTACGAATATGGCAGCAAAACTTAAACGCTTCGATGGCCGCACAAGAAGCCCTCCTCAACGGCCCCAAGATCATGGAATGGGACATCATCGTTATTCAAGAACCGTACATCAACTTCTTACGCAACACAAGGGCCAACCACAGATGGCACGTTCTCTACCCTTCGCACCACTACACACAACCTCAGAAACGATCACGAGCGGTAACATTAATCAACGCCAAGCTAGATACTAACTCCTGGACCCAGATCAACTTCCCATCATCAGACATAGTTCTACTACAACTCACCAGCCCGCTCGGCAAATGTACCATCTTCAACATATACAACGACGGTGAGAAGCAAGACACACTCGCAGCCATGGACGCCTACCTAGAACAAAACATCGCAACCCTCCGCCCAACCACCGAAGACCACATGCTATGGTTAGGCGACTTCAACAGACACCATCCCCTCTGGGAAGAAATCCGCAACCGCCACCTCTTCAACTACAACACATCCCAACCGCTCATCAACTTACTCGCCGACTATGGAATGCTACAACTGCTCCCGCTAGGCCTCCCGACCCTTCAATCCTCAAGCACGAAAAACTGGACCAGACCAGACAACTCCTTCGGAACGGAACACCTCCTCGACGCGATCATCTCATGTACCACAGCCCCAGAACTGAGAGGACCCAAGACCGACCATATACCAATCCAACTCGTTCTCGACATGAACATCCCGAAAACACACGCGGAACCACGCAAGAACTGGAGAGAAGTAGATTGGGAGGAATTCAACACAACGCTAAGCAACTCTCTCGCAAATCACCCCCCGCTACCTCTGGCGTCTGACGAGGAATTTCAACTCACCGCAGAACTCATCACCCGTAGTATAACACAAGCTATGAAGAAACACGTACCCAACTCCAAACCCTGCCCGCACTCAAAACGATGGTGGACCAAAGACCTCAGCAAACTACGCAAAAAAGTAATGAAACTACACCGCACCGCCTATCAGATGAGAAGCCTCTCCCACCACGAAGTCCACGAAGAACTGAAGAAGACGAAGAACGAATACGCGAACCTTATCCAAGAAACCAAGAAGCAACACTGGCAAGACTGGCTAGAGGACATCGAGGGCAACGATATCTGGACCGCCAACCGCTACGTCACATCGACCCCAAACGACGGAGGAAAAACAAGAATCCCCACCTTAACGAAAGCAAACCCCGACGGAACGACTACCACAGCAAGCACGAACGAAGAGAAGAGCCAAATGATAGCCCAAGCCCTATTCCCATTACCTCCGCTAACAGACAATGTACCGACTGACTACGCCTACCCAGATCCAATAGCAAGACACACCCCATTTACCAAGGACCAAATCACCAAAGCCATAACGAACCTCAGCGGATTCAAAGCTCCAGGACCAGACGGCATCTGCAACATCGTGTTCAAGCGCTGCTCCGAAACCCTAACCCCATACCTCGTACACCTCTTCAACGGAGTCTTCTCGCATGGAACATATTACGACCCTTGGAGACAGTTCACGACGGTAGTTCTACGCAAACCAGGCAAGCCAAGCTACACCACCCCCAAGGCATATAGACCCATAGCACTACTTAATACAACGGGTAAGCTACTAACAGCAGTAGTAGCAGAGCAAATGACCTTCCTACTCGAACGACACCAACTCCTCCCCAACACGCACTTCGGCGGTCGCCCGGGACGATCAACCTCCGACTCCCTCCATCTACTCGAAGAAACAATCCGCAACGCCTGGAGAACAAAGAAAGTAGCATCAGTATTATTTCTCGACATCGAAGGAGCTTTCCCGAACGCAGTAACAAAACGCCTACTACACAACATGAAAAAGCGCAGACTACCACGACAGTTAATCGACTTCACGGAACGACTACTAACTAACAGGAAAACGCAACTAAGATTCGACGACTACACATCTGAATGGATCCCCATCAATAACGGTATAGGCCAAGGGGACCCCCTATCCATGATACTCTATATAATTTATAACTCTGACCTTGTAGAAGTAGCCAAGCCCAGAACGGGAAGGCAGGCGCTCAAAGAACTAACTCTGGCTTTTGTAGACGATACGGCATTCATAGCAATAGGCAAGGACTTCGAAACGACGCACCGAATCCTCAAGGACATGTTAGAACGAGACGGAGGAGGCTTCGAATGGTCCAGAAATCACAACTCCCGCTTCGAAACCAGCAAATTCGCACTAATAGATTTTTCAATGAACAGGAACAAAGAACGCCCGAACATGACACTCCAAGATATAACGATACGGCCCTCCCCCACCCACAAATTCCTCGGAGTCATTCTAGACCAGGAGCTACGCTGGAAAGCCCAAATAGATAACGCAGTAGCGAAAGGAACGGCGTACGTACTTCAAATCCGAAGACTCTCAACGATGGCCAAAGGAATACCGACCCATCTCATGCGCCAACTATATCAAGCAGTCGCCATACCCAAGATGATATACGCAGCCGACCTTTGGTTCTCCCCGGCATTCAGAGACGGCTCAGACACACCCCAGAAAGGCTCCCTAGGAACAGCAAAGCGACTAACATCAGTCCAACGAATCGCACTCTTAGCAATAACGGGAGCAATGAGAAGTACCGCCACTGACCTACTAGAAGTCCACGCTAACGTCCTCCCAATTACCCTACTCCTCCAGAATTTCTGCCACAGAGCCATCGTCCGCATATCCGCACTCCCAAAAACTCATCCGCTACACGGACCAGTCAGACGCGCTGCAGGACGCTACGTAACGTCTCACCGCTCCTCGCTCCACAGACTCACACATCTCTTTGCTATCAACCCAGACGAGATAGAATCACTCAAACCAACGACAATAGCGCCGTCCTCACCATGCCCCTACAAAACCCAAATATCAGAAAGAAAGAAGGCCATAGAAGAACACGCGAACTTAGAGGACGAGATCCAGGTCTATTGCGACGGATCTGGATATAAGAAAAACATAGGCGCGGCAGCCATATTATTCAGAGCAGGCGCAAGACCCAGAATCCTAAGATTTCACCTAGGTAACGAAGACGAACACACAGTCTACGAAGCGGAAGAGGTAGGATTAACATTAGCAGCGAAACTAATCTCAACAGAACCAAATCTAACCTTCCCGCTATCAATTTCCATCGACAATCAAGCAGCGCTTAAATCAGGAGAGAACTCGCGAGCACGCCCTGGCTCATACATCGCAAACTGTTTCGTCAGAGAAATGCGCAAACTAGCAAGAACATACCCCAACTTTGACGTCACTCTCCGGTGGTCACCAGGACATGAAGACATTCACGGAAACGAGATGGCCGACATCGAAGCAAAGAAAGCAGCGACAAGCAGCGACAACAACAGCCCACGCGAAGACCTTCCAACTTACCTGCGCCATGGATCACTCCCTCTCAGTATATCAGCGTTAAAGCAGGCACATCACCAAGAAACTCACACAAGATGGACGAGACTATGGACCAAGTCTCCTAGATACGCACGTTTTCAACAAATAGACCCAAATGTTATCAACCGAGCGTTCATCAAACTAACTGCTAACTTCCCAAAGCGTCTCACAGGACTCCTCATGACCCTCCGCTCTCAACATATCCCATTAAACCGCCATCTCCACCGAATCAACAAAACCGAAAACCCGCATTGCCCCCACTGCCCAGACACAGAAGAAACCGTTCACCACTATCTGCTAGAATGCCCTCATTATCAGAAACAAAGACACATGCTACAAAACGAACTCGGCCGAGACGCATCATCCATACCCTTTCTCCTAACAAGCGCAGAAGCCATTGCTCATTTAGTCAAATATGTCAACGAAACCAAACGCCTCAAGAACACTTTCGGTGAAGTACCCATGTCCAAAAAACGCAAGACCTGACCCACCCTGTAGAAATAAGATAACA
Organism: Suillus subalutaceus; assembly: GCF_016647625.1. Taxonomy (NCBI): domain Eukaryota; kingdom Fungi; phylum Basidiomycota; class Agaricomycetes; order Boletales; family Suillaceae; genus Suillus; species Suillus subalutaceus. Next base: position 38,889 of record NW_024540428.1, read on the forward strand.
CACTCAACGCACTCAATGTAACACCCCACATCGCACAAACAAATGTAGCAACCACCAGCATCAACATATACCCAAGACTACTCTACAAACACCATAATCCTACAGTATACCTCATAACCATCACCAACCTAACACCTCGTACACATGGAAACCAGCCGCACCTTGAAAGGCGCCTCGGAGATATGGAGAATAGATCACAACGGAACACTAACATCTTCTCCCTCAAAACACGCTCCACTAGATTCCTGTTACTCCGCGAAAGCGGACGAGATAAGCGTACCATCACCACAAGCACTATATCATCACAAACGCAGAATTATATCTCATCTCATCACATGAAGGGCGCGTCTAAAACGGCCGGCGGGAACGGCGGACTGATGGGGGCACGCCCCACATCAGGGCATTCGCGACTTCAGAGACCAAAGGACACCGGGGGTCCTATAGATTAGAAAGCACTGTCCTACATAGAGTATTCCTCTCAATGGACAAAAAACTGGAAAAAAAAAAAAAAAAAAAAAAAAAAAAAAAAAAAAAAAACTGAATCCTAGGTCTATTTAGTGAGTTTTAGCGTCTCTCTGCCATGGACCTGACTGACTGTACGAGTTCTGGTCAACAGTGAGTGACCTCGTTGTAACATTAGTATATGCGACGTTCTCCGTAAATGTGTTTGTAGTCGAATCTGAGAGCCTTTGTGTTTTGTTGCTTGAAAGAGTACTCCCATGTCAATCGCAAGACTTGAGATTCAATGCACCAGCGAGCAATTGACAGACGGATGGCCCTGATGCATTGGTGGAGGTCCGTTCATACAAATATTCATCTACGATCGAGTTATGAATCGTACAACATAACCAGTGCCCGCCGCGACTTCTATTAGCTATAAATCATGGTCAGGAGGTTTTCATAGGTAGTACCCAACGATTATCATCGCAATCTGTCATTCGGAAGGGTGACTAACCTATACCATCAACGAATTCGAGAACGCAAGATGCCTCTACACTTCTGCTTACATATTTTGTGATCATCAGCGATTGTGACAAAGTACGCGCTGGCAAGAACTTCAAATCTTGTGACCATCAATAGGATCTTGGACTGATCGGATGGCCCGTTCTCTGGAATTTGGACTTGAAAGGCGCTTTTCAAACCCGATACATGAATCTCGGTGACGTGATCTTGCACTGTCTCAGTGCTAATAAAACTATCGAAAGATGTCATTAAACCTGTGTTAGATGAGCAGAGCGAGATTCAATAAGGCTGGCTGGGCGCTTCATCTAAAACATGATAATAAGACATGGAATGCACACCTTAGTAGTAAACGGCTAAGACGACAGGCTCCCAACTTCCTCCAAACTAAACATCCACCATCCCAGTTTACGGTCTGTTCTTCTCATGTGCATCGGCTTGAGCACATATTAACGTCTGTGGCTCTCGTCATACTGTTTTACCAGGCGATGTTGAGCATTCGTTTACTAGGAAGGATCTCCTACAAATCTCCGAGAGCATCAGCATACATAGTCCCAAAGCCGTCCTTGGTCAGAATTAAATTCCTGTAAGCAAGCTGTCGTAAGCGATACATGCCGCGCCTGTATTGAGAACTTTGGATTGCTTGGCTCCTAGGGCCTTGCGGGCGCGTTGGGAGTCCTTCGCGGGTGGACGGGGTTCAGAAACGGCTAGCGAAAAGTAGCACTAGGATGATAGCAACTTGTGAGGATTCCGAGAGTCCTGTAGTTCCAAAGATCGAAGGACTTGATGAAATCGATGGTGTTTGCCAATTTGATGGTAGAGAATAAAGACGTGACTCACAGTGACTCGGGATGTGACGAGAATGATCTTCGCACAGGTATTTTCGACAGCGTACATGTTTCAACTGGAACACTACCAGTAGGAGGTGTTGTACAAGTCTCGGCAGATGACAGCGAGCACCATTGTCATCGAGCCATCTGCGGGCGGTCACTGGCACCTCTCGGCCTAGGCCTCATCGGTCGCGTCTTTTCTGCTTACTTGAAGTTCTCTCTGTACGGAAGGTGTGCTGACAGCAACGTCGGCAGTGCACCTGCAAAGGATGCGTCACAAGGCGACCATGGTATGCATTATTACTATGACTGCGTACGTCATTTGTCTTCACCTACTATCGAACAGGGCCTAGTAGAAGAATTTGGTACGCTCTAAATCGTATACCACGTCGTATGCATAACCGATCGTGCTGCAGGTATACAAACACGTCTTCAATACCCCATCGACAAAGCAAGGTATTGCATGCTTCGGAATTGGCCTCGCGTCGATGGGGCATACTGCAATCAGATATTCTGTTCGCTGACTATATATTCCCCGCATTTGATCAGGTTCGTTTTACTTCATCCGAATTTCAAATTTCAAACTTCATGATTAACGTTTCAACCCGTCAACTTAGCTTGTGAACGAGGCTGCAAAGTTTCGCTACCGTTCAGGTGGCCACTTGTCTATTGGCGGGCTATACTATTCAGAGCCCTGAAGGATTCTTCATGGGTGCATCTGGTCTCAAGGTATGTCCTGTCCCATCGTACTGCTGATTTCACGACGAAATCTTTAAATGAACTCATGCACCACTAGGTTGTAATCCCCCCCTCCACAATCCAATACAAAGGCCTCCTCTTAGCCATCCGCGATCCCGACCCAGCCATATTCGTGGAGCCCAAAGTCTTCTATCGTTCTCCAGGTACGTTATCCTTTCCCACCTCCCTGTATGCATGTATTAATTCTACCCACAGTCAAACAAGTCCCAATCGATGACTTCTTTCCCGCGTCGAAATCCTCATCCCAGAATCCGATCTAACTCTCCTAACATGGGGCACTCCTGACTACCACTGCGAATCCACCCTCCGCTTCCTCAACTCGTCACCACCCTCGCGAGTACCATTCATCCATCCCTCCTTACGCAGTGCCAGAGTTGAACTTATCGATCTCCAAATGATATTCTCATGGGATATAGAAACAGTAGTAAAGAGCATGCGCAGGACGAAGAGGTTCGTAATTGTACACCAGGCGGGTATGATAGGCGGCGTTGGAGGAGAAATCGCTGCTGAGGTTGGGAAGAGGGCTTTTTTGAGGTTGGAGGCATTTGTGAGGTTGGAGGCACTTGTGAAGAGGATTACGGGGTGGAATTGAGTGTCGTTTATATCTTTCATCTGTTCTCTCTCCCCCTCCTTGGGTTCTGATGGTGTTTCATTTTCATTGTTATAGTTGATTTGCGCCGCTCCCGCCCATGGTGTGGCATAGGAGATAGGAAATGTACATTTAATGATGCAGTACATTAACATGCACGTATATCCTGGATGAGTGTAATACCAACATGTTTTGGGGTGCGGGAGATGTTGAATGTTTTCGTGAGAGCAGGAGTTTTGCGTAGATGCGAGTCACTGAATACTTCGTTGCCATACATTTACCATACAAATAGAAGGTGTTAACTATATCGAAAGCAGCAGACGCTGGGCTTCAACTAATTGACAGTAAAGAGCACGTAGTGGGTAGTGGGGAGGGACTCGTGGTGTGTAAGCATTGAAGAGTCTTCAATCTGCATTCATGTTATGAGCCTGTACGCGATGCAAGTGCAAAGAAATACAAGGAATGTGATATAATTGCATGACCTCCGTGTTTTCAACGTTTATATATATTTATGGTGTGCCACAATGACTTGAGGTCCCACCCGAAAATCTGCAAAAAGCGCGGTTGAGTACCCATCATGTTGAGTCGTGTATTGTATCAACGTACCACGACGAATTCTGTGTACACAGACAAGTCAATTGTTTGAAGGGAACAGCTATTAGCGATTTCGATAGCGGTATTGATGTACTCGATGGCTTTGTCGCGAAAGTTGCCCTTCGAGGCAGCGAGTGCCATTTCGGCGTAGAAGTATGTCTAATGCACGAAGTGCAGAACACTTAGTCTCAGATTCAAAACACCAACCGGAAATGATGCTCACTAGCACGACTTTACAAGCAAGAAGATCGGCATCGAGAGAATCCTCGGCCATAGTCACTAACAGACATGATTGCTTCTTCAGTGTGCATTTGTAGTTGAATATTGCAATAGCCTGAAAATCGTGAATGAAGCACGGAGTATGTAATCAAAACGGAACTCACCCTGATTAAAAAAAGAAGATGATGAGCTGAATTTCCAGCCGCGAAACCTCGACGCGAGATCAAATGCAATATTCGCTTCCCGAATTTGCCCCATTCCGTAGTGGGCAATGCCCTTGGATATATAGCCTATGAACGACTTTTGAATGCTAATGGACTATGTCACGATCCAATGTTAGTATATCTTAAGGGGCTTCAGTGTTAGTCAGTAGTAACTCACCTGAATTGCATCTTTAAGCGCGCACTCCCAATCACGTATGCGTGCATAAACAATCGAAGCGGTGTCCAAAGCAGACTGTAGTTGCTTGGAATCTGCCTTGATTTGTCGTGTGAATATCTCCAAAGCCGTAGATAACTTCCCCCCCGTTGTGCATACAGTGTAGGCGGTCTCGTCCATGGTGAGGATGTGGGTATAGGACTGTGGTATGCTCGAATTGCGTTATGAGAGTCAATAATGAGAACATGCCTTTTGACTACTTTTCACTTGAGTCTTCGTCTAAAATCCGCGAAATGAGGTGACGAAATTATGAGAAATCAACAGGAACATACCGACATCAGTCCCGTCGAGGGTAGTACCCACTGTGATACCTTCCGGTCATCGCCTTCGCTGGAGCATTTGACACAAAGCGCCGCGGCGGATGACCTCGAGTATGTTGGATTTCGGGAATGGCCAGAAGCGGACGCTGCCGTCACAAGATGCGGAAGTGATGATGGTGCTGGAATCATTGACAGCAATGGCGTTGATCTTGTCAGTGTGACCATGGAAGGCGTTGATCTCGTCCCCCTTCAATGCATCCCACACCCGAACGGTAGGATCGTGTTTACCGCCCCCTGAGAGAAGGTATGTTCCTTGGAGCATCCACGTGAGCGCGAATGTGCCACCTGAGTGGCCCTCGAGCGTTTTGATGCGCTGCCTGGTTGCTGGATTGTAAATGCAGATATTGTTCTCTGTCGCGATGGCAAGACGTTCGCCAGACGACGAATACCGAACGCAGTAGCCAACTGCATCAAGAGGGAACGCATCTTTTTCCTTCCACGTAGATGTGCACCAAAACTTCACCATACGGTGACCCGCACTCGCCAAAATTTTTCCATCAGCAGAAAAGTCCAGTGATATATGGACCGTCACTGGACTGGTGGGCTGTGATGAGTTGAAGAGCGACAGATTCATTGGTATGGACAGTGAACCCATTTTGGGCAGTGGTGAACCAGCCCGGTTTCAATGTTGGGAGTGAAACTTGGTTTTAGTAAACGCGGCTCCCCGGCCATATGATCATTAATGAGACAAGCTCCAGATTTTCCGTTCCAGGGAATGATCCCTCCAGTGATATCACAGCTTGCTATGAATTTGCCGTCTCGCTGATACCGCCAATCCAGACACATGTCACTGGAATGGCCTACCGAGACGTTTCAATACTTTCTTTGTCGACAAATCCGACAGACAAAGCGTCTTGTCCTTTGAACTGGTGACCATACGCTGGGTGTTGGCCGAAACTGCAACTACAGAGATGAAATCGTGATGCGTTTGTGACACTTGTGTGATGCGTGTTTTCTCTGTCACTAGAGTGAGTGGTGACGCCGGAGACGCCATTTTACTAGAGGTTGACATGTGACAGTTGAGTAGGGTTTAGTGGAGGGACTGCAGGCGTCTAGCTGCAGAGGCGTGTCTTTTATGTTCGTTAGGCGCTGAACATCAGGTTCTTATCGCAAATGATTCGTAAGCGGATATAGTACATACGTCCAACTTGTGAACCGACCTAGGCAAGAAATTTCACAAGGGCAAGAGGACACGGTGTGTGACAGGAATGGTATTCAAAGTTAAATTTTAAACGCCCTGAAACGGTTCTGAAACGTTTTGAAACGATTCAGAACCATTTTGAAACGATTCAGAACCATTTTGAAACGATTCAGAACCGTTCTGAAAGTTGTTTTGAAATTGCTTGAAATGTTTTATTTTAAACTCCGTTCAAAATACTTGGCGGTTCAAACGCTTCAAATTCTCGAAGTCCCAATACTAAGGTTAGGGTTAGACGCATGCACGCACAAAAAAAAGCACAAGGTTTGTATATTTCGTAGCTAGCAAACAACTGGTAGAATAATACAAAAATGAACCGGCAGGACTCCATGCGATGCCTTCCTCCAAGGGTGGGTACTTAATATACCCCATCAAAATGCAAAATCTGAAAGTGGGACAGGGCCGCAGCATGATTAGCATCAGATAAGAAGGCCAAAAGACGTGAATATGCACCAGGAAGGTCAAAAGACGACAATACGCACCAACTCAGAGCAGGACAAGGCCGAGGTGGACTGCGTGTACAAGATTGGACGTGTCTTCCAGAATGAAGGCATTGATTTGACACATAACCCTGAGTTCACTCTCTGGGAGTTTTACATGGCCTGTGCGGACATGTATGACCTGATGGAAGTCAGGGGGGAACGTTCTCGAGGGTATGGCCAAGTACCTGAACGGGGGTGGCACGATTGTGAAGTACCCCAAGGGTATGGCCAAGTACCTGAATGGCGGCAGCACAATTGTGAAGTACCCCGAGAGTAAGGACCACAAGGAGCTCGTGCTGGACTTCAAGACAGCGTGGAAGAGGTATGACATGATCGAGACGGTCGAGAAGAAGACAAGAGTGCAGCATCAGCATTGGATAAGTGGGAAAGTGAGGGGAAGTAGATATCTTGGGGTGCTGTGGGACTGGGTCTGCCTCTGGATGGGACACAATAACATGAGGTGTGTGGAGTGAGCAGGTCAAGAAGAGATGTGTGATGTGGGCCTTGATGCATGGCGCCAGCGGTGGTGTGCTCATTGCGTGGCACAGCGCAGGTGGCAGACATGCACACCGCATAAAATCCAAACTCCGCTTGAAACTCGGTTAGATCAGATCAGACGCAAGATAACGTGAGATAATGCGATAACAACACACCCACTGCTATGCCTCGCCAGTCTCGCCGTCAAGAACTACTCAACCAGATAGACACTACTACTTTGGATGTTACAAGGGCCTGGGTTGAACATGCTGTAGCAGAAGGAGATCTTAGTTCATCTGATGGCTCCTCTATCTCTGAGGACAGTGTTATTAGGACCCCCTCCCCACCCTCCCCTATGTCTGAGACATCTGACGGTTCGGGCTCATCTGACAGCTCGGGCTCATCAGACAGCTTGATTCTGATTCATGAAGAATTTGCTAGTATTATCGGCTCTCTTACTGCTCTTTGGGATGAGGTGCAGACGGCCCGTGTTCTCCATATTCCTGATGAGCCTTCTATGTGGGCACCACAGATCCAGCTTCTTGACCAATTCACTCAGCATCACCCTGACCTATTCCGGATGAAGCTACGTGTCAATCCTGACATTTTTGATGATATCCTCGATCAGATTGATAACCATCCCATCTTCCATAATCAGTCCAATAATCCCCAACTTCATCATGAAATCAGCTTGGAGATGCTTTGAATAGATAGTTTTGGCAAAATCAAATCAAATTTACACAGATCATATCCAAAGATAAGGTCATAACTTAACCTCGGCATAATGACAGTGAGGGATAAGAAATTGCAGAACAAATCTAATTCTGTCGAACATATGTATGTCTTGCAAACTATGATATTTGGCAGATAAATCATTGAAGGAAGTCACCATCTTTCTAAAATAATGGTCATCCACTGTCTGAGCTTGTCTTTGCGATGCCCATTTGCAATGTCACCCGGTTGGCAATCAAGGGTTACAATGTCCTGCAATATCTTGACGTACAGTGTGGTCGTTACTTGTGGTGGATCAGGCATGGACTGCAAGGGAAACCCAGGCCAAACCTCTATGGCGGGAGGAGGCGGCTCTATCTATTGAGGACTGACTACGACATGCCACAGGACTACTGACTACGAGCCAGGACCCCCGGCACTCCCGACCTGATCCGTCCTGCTGGAGCGCCCCGCTCCAGCGGTTACATTATGTTGGAACATTCTCAAAGTTGTTTAGAGTTGGTATTGAGCACAGTACTTTGTCCTGGCCTACACACTAGCCAGACCTTTTAAATTTTGAACATTCCTAGATCTAGTACATTTGCCGAAAAGTGTTCCAGAATCTATGATGCCTTCTTGCAATACAATTATTGCCTTTGCACTATGTACATACACACAACCATCTAGTGGATAGTAAGCATTGCTGTAGCATCCGCGTAGGTCATATCGCTTGCTTCGTATTCTGTCTACAGCCCTGAGCAATGATATTGGAGTATGCGTCTTGATCTTCCTGTTTCTCTATGAGGTCTTGCACTATCTTCTCTAAGCAGGTGAGCTTCTCTGACTCGGCACACTGTTAAAGTCTTAGCGTAGATACAACCATCAAAGCCCTGGAGCTCAAGAAGAGTATCCCACCAGCCGAACAAAAAGTTGCAAGCAATAAGCTTCAACCAAGGTGTAAAAGAATTTGCTGTGGGTGCCAAGTAGGTGAGATGTATGCTGGCAAGTGTAATGCATGGGGTATGAACGACTAGTAAGGACATGGTAAGTTAAGTCAAATGTATGTACGCTTCTCCAGATCACGCGTGAGCTTTGAGAACAAGAAATTCGGGGCGAAAGGCAGTTCAATCGACTAATAATTGAACGATGAGAGAAGCATGAGGCTGTGATTTCATGTTGACATACCTTTTCGTCAATCAGACTGAGCAGCTGAAGGGAATCAGCAAGGATAGCAGATGCAAAGCACCATATAGCAGAAGCGTGATATGCACTTTCAATGATCCTGCGATGTGATCAAATCCGACCCTAAATGCCATCCATATCATTAATTTCAATCAGTTTTATTTAAACCGTATGTGCCTTACAGTTCAATACTTGAGATTCCGAAGTTAGGCCGTAGTGGAAGGTCTTCGTCTGAATGGAGTCATGTGCTGAGGAGGTTATGAAAGCAAGCTCGTGCAATGGATAACAGTTGACAACTTGAGCGATAATGTTGTGGAGGGTATTGGGTTGTGGAGAGACAATGGATGTCTTAAGGTGTGTGGTGGACGGTTTGATTTGCCGATTTGTCACACCGTGTCACATCACCCTTTTTAGGGCGGTGGACCTTGAGCACACCACATCTACATCTCATCAATCACTATCTGCAGGAATGGGCCCTCAGTATCCTGTGAGTGAAAAGAGTTCTCATTAAGTGTCTACTCACTCGGTTCACAGAGAAATTCCTGGTACATTAAGCTCGTGGTGCAGGTGGTAGTGAGCAGATTCTCACTGACTGTGGTGTGAAGTGAAGGACACCAAAAGTAAGTAAGTAATCTACTAGTGCTACAGATTCTTACCTCCATAGTGCCGGTCTACTCATCATGCCAGATCACACTAGCCTCGATCATGAGGCATTGTTGAAGAATTGAGAAGCAGTGTTGAAGGATCGAGAGGGACTGTTGGAAGATCGCAAGGGACTGTTGAAGAATCACGAGGGACTGTTAAAGGATAGATTGCGAGTGCTGAAGGCTTGAGAAAGAGTGTTGAAGAATCAAGAGCGGGTTTTAAAGAATTGAGAGGGAGCTTGCTATCTGAAAGTGCGCATTTGGTTTCTGTAGGCGCACGACTTAGAATAAACTGTCCATAGCTAGATTGAACAAACTTACTCCTGTTCCGGTGGTTGACAAATGGTGAATGTCTCTTCATCTGACTTTTCTGACCAAGCGACCTGAAATCATTTTAGTAGTAGCAATGATAGTGTTTGGATCTGTTGAGGTCTTTATCGTCCAGAGCAGTGATGAAGACATCGAGGGATGGGCCACTTCCCTTGTTCCCGTTACTTGCATTCTTGCAACAGTGGTAGAGAAGCCGTCAATCAAGACAACGAGCATTGCAAACACTATTAGGATTACTATTGCAAAGGACGAGCAGAGATAGATAGGAATGGACAGCCTTGTCTCTGAATGTTTTTAGCGGAAGTCCCACATGGTGACCAGAGCGACAATGTATTGCAAAGTCCACATGCGTGCAGCTAGTCCGGCACTGAATAAAAACAGGGACAGCTGCACGATTGAGAGTATTGCCAATAGTCTCTCAAAGCCCCAGGCCTCGAGCCCATCCAATATTTGCTGCCTGCTTCATCCTTGTTCTCCTATAATGAGTGATCAAGAATGTACAGACCAGATGGACTCACCCTCAGGCTGGGCGAGAACATTATTATTGTATTCATCATACCGCATGATGATGTCACCTTGTTTGTTCCCATCATCTTTCATATTGTCTGGTTGCGCGACAGTGGGAGCATCGTTCATTGGGTTATCTTTGTCATTGTACTCCTCACCTAGAAGCTCGTCATAGGAAAGTTCGATAGTTGGACAGTAAACACTAAAGCTAGTTGAGCAGTCACCACTAACACCTTCCCATAGCTCATGGGGTTAGATAGGGTGGGGGTAGAGTAGAGTAGAGGACTTGAAGTATCTGAACTGTTGCTTTCCAAGACTGGCACCAAGTGCAGCCAGGAGAGTTGTCATTAGACTTGCATGGGCAAGTGATGTTGTGCAAATGATTATTGGTTTTGGTCCAGTCCATGTGGAAGAATTGAGAGGTCTCACTCAGGTCATTCTGGATAGTGTGATATATAAGATCGGTGGTGTCAGCTGCGGGAAGACTAAGGTTTGATTGCATATCCAGAATAAATGCTGAGCTAACAGCTGAGACAAGACCAGCCTAATGAACATCAGACATGGTCGAAGTTAAAGGTGAATTTGATGTTTCCTTATGAATAGGAGACAAATATCCATGTCTTTATCAAGGTGACCATCGTCATAGCAGTCTGCAATTTTGAGGTACCTAATCCAAAACGCAGAACATGTATCCTTGCCATCATCTTTGGTGATTATGGGGTCATGTAGTGCTTTCAAGACCTGCTGGTCGAAACTCAAGAAAGGAGTGAGCTGCGGAGAACTGGAGACCAAGAAAATGAGACATATAGTAAATGGAAGATGTGATAAAGAGAAAGTGAATTCTTTTGAGCTTCTACGCGCCAATACGATGCAAGTCCTTGATGGAGAGCCCATTCAGTAACTTTTCCCATGTTAAACGGCCACCCAGAGGTTGAGATTCTTCCATGGGAGATGGGCCAACCGAGGTGGGCCCATAGACAAGTTCAGGCCGATAGTCATGGCTGGGCCCATGATGTTCATGATGCTTCAATATGAATGGCCCAGCCCACGGGTGGCAACTGACAGGACAGTTGGGCCTGAAGGGCATGTGATGATGAGCTGGTGGTGGTGGGCCAGGCCCGAATGGCGATGTAGGATTTAAGGGCCGGGGCCCAGGGTGATGATGCACAATCTGACAGCCAGGCCCAGGATGATGTAGGATTTGACAGTTGGGCCCAAGGGATGTGGATGGGAAATGATTGTATGACCGGGCCCAGGTTGATGATGTAGAATTTGACGGCGGGCCCAGGTATGGTTGTGGCTAACAACTGGGCCCAAGGTGATGATGCTGGTCTCGACGGTCGGGCCCAGGATGATGATGTAGGATTTGACAGTTGGGCCCGATGGATGTGGATGGGAAATGAGTGTACGACTGGGCCCAGGTTGCTGATGTAGGATTTGATGGGCGGGCCGAGTTGTGATATTATTCAATGACCGGGCCCAAGGCAATGATGTAGGATTTGACGGGTGGGCCCAGTCATGGTATTATTCAATGACCAGGCCCAAGGCAATGATGTAGGATTTGACGGGTGGGCCCAGTCATGGTATTATTCAATGACCGGGCCCAGGTTGATTATGTAGGATTTGACAGGCGGGCCCAGAGGATGGGGCATGATTCAACGACCGGGCCCAGGTTGATGATGTAGGATTTGACAGGCAGGCCCGGGCATGGTTATGCTTAATGACTGGGCCCAAGGCAATGATGCGGGTTTCAATGGGTGGGCCCAGGCATGGTTATGACCCAATGTCTGGGTGCAGGGTGACAATGTAGGATTTGATGGGCGGGCCCGGGCGTTGGTATGATTTAACGACTGGACCCAGGGCTATGATGTAGGATTTGACAGATGGGCCCAGCCATGGGTATGACTGAATGGCCAGCTGCAGGGTGATGATGTAGCATGTGACAGGAAGGTCTGTATAAGGGATGGGTCAACGACCGGGTCCAAGGTGATTAGGTACGGATAGACAGACTGGCCCGGGCGTGGATATAGTTCAATGACCTGGCAAAGGGTGATGATGTTGCATTGTCCGGTCAGGTCCAAGGATGGGCATGGTATAACAGTGTTCGATACCCGGGCCCAGAGGAGGGTGTGATTTAACAACCTGAGTCAGGGTGATTATACAGGATTAGACCATGGGGCTTGGGAAATGTAATCATTCAATGACCGGCCTGGGTTCTTACTCCGCAATTATATTAAAAATCTGATAATGTATTCAAATGTGATACTTGAGCAAGAGAATGTGTCTGTATGTAGGGAATGACAGATAAGGACAAGGTATTGTAATGATGTGCAGAATAAGAGTGGGACAGGATGTCTACAGCTTGCCATACACGGCAAAATCAGCCTGGTTGTATTTGGCCAACTTGTATGCATTGAGGTCGGCCAGATTGTATCTGGCGTAATCCGGGCGAGGGGTGCGGGCATAGTTGTGAATGCTATCTCAGAGGAACCAGGACCATACTATCTGATTGCCTTCATCAACCCTGATTCCATGCCTTACAAGACGGCCCGAATAACTCACCATCACTCCCAGATTGTATGCCAACTCGATCCCCAGGTTGGGCAACTTCATGATTGCCTGCTGGTAACTCCCAATGCAGGTTAGTATATTGAATGCCTCGGGTAGACATTTCGGGTCTCGGTGGTCGGGAGACTGGTGGTTACACATGATGGCAGTTCCGGTATAAATGGAGGCCCAATGCTTCAGGAAACGATGCATATCCACCAAGCCTTGGTCTCTCAACCAATGCCCGAGTTCGATGTGAGTCTTGATGGAAGCCCAGTAGAGCTGGGGATGCATGACCCATAAGGCAGCAGAGGCGAGCAACGCAGGCCTCTGCATGTCCATGATCATAGACAGGCTCCTTTCCCCCCTTCAGGGTGGCGGATACCTCAGGTTTGAACCCATCTTCCAGGTTGTCAGGAGGCGGGCCATAGCACTATTCCAAATCAATAAAGCTTGTGACAGAAATGCAGGACCCACTTCATGACCCTGCTGGAACCAGCACGGGGCTATATTTATGCACCCGGGACTCAATCCCGGCGATTCAGCAGGTCGAAAGTTGGATTCGTGGGTCCTCCAACCACTCCCTTTCTGGGCAGTGACACTTTTCTTGAGAAGATCTCCCATGGACACGGTGGTGGTGTACATGTCATTCTGCGATATTCAATGTCAATGGTTGACAAGGATGCATGCTGAAGTACGCACCTGGACCCACGGACTCAGCCCATCCAGGATATACCAAAGAATTATCCTAAATCCTGAGTCCATCACCACTGACGGAGTATCCAACAGCACCTCCCTGGTCGGAGGGGAACTTTGTCAACAAGGCCTCTTCTTGCGCATCATTTATGCCGGATTCACATTTGGCAAGGGCCTCATTGTACCGGATGATGTCGATGTCTAATTTGACTAATTTCGGAAGTATCAGGATCCGATCCTGGGATGCACCCGGAGTCACTCACTTGGATGTTGATAGGCCTGGGCCATGCACAAAGCCAGTTGCCCACATGAAAGCATTGTGACCATATCAAGCTCGGGTGGCGGGTTTACCAGGGGCCTGCCGGCTATATGGGCAAGGAATTACTGCTCGACCCATTCACTAGCTGCATTGGTGGTGCGCAATGCCCAGTCCTTGGGTATCATGGTGGGTTGGCACATCCCATTCATGAGAAGGGCTGCATGGTTTGAATAGGAGCACTGTTCAGGAGATATCTGGGACATGATGGTGGGGCAAACAATTGGGCCACTCATCAACAAGGCACTCTTTTATGCATGCACCTCATGGGCTCTTGCATGCCCAAAGACGTAATCTAATTGCAAGTAATACTTGGCCATGAGAAAATCAACGCATCATCTCTGTACGTAATTCTCGACCATGCTGTGATGGTCATGCGTCGTTGGGACATAATTGCGCAGCAATCCATCAATTTCATCACAGCTTGATGTGCCGGGTGCTCAATGAGGTTTTATGCAGCCGAGATATCTTATTACAAATGTATTACAAAGTCCAGACACCTGTCAACCTTGGGCCTCTCTCTGCCTTTTTCTGCCCTCATCCAACAGCTGTTGTGAAGCTGCCATGGCATCATGAAGGGCATCTACTGGACCTTCAAGGCGGGTCATTGCATCTAAAACAGTGCTCCCATCTTTCATCTTCTGCTCAAGCCATCGCTGAAGCATGGTGCCGAATACTTCCATATCATCCCTGATGACCCGGAGATTGGCGAGCAAAGGGTCTGGACCCCCTGGATGCCTGCAGATCTCTGGCAGAAGCATGTAGGCAGTAGGCTGTTCATCGGCTGACATCAACTATTGTATAAAGCCCAGGAGTTGAATGAAAGGCACCCACCGTCTGTTGAATATGGGCAAGGTAGAGTTGCAATACCTCCTGCAGTGGGATTCAGTCAGGCATCTCAAACGGCATCAAGTCAAACCTGTCTTTCCACCAGCTGTACCTGTAGACGGCAACATGTCGGTAGCAGGCCATAAGGTTGCCCAAGATATTGAACTGATGGGTTGCGAATTCCTTGAACAGGCCGGTGTAGAGACTCGTGTTTCTGTGGGCTCATATGGGCTCATTTTACGAATTCTGGCAACTGGCCTTTACTGCGCGACTCGCACCATCATCCATATGCGACTTCTATCATGTTTCTGGTCATTCCACACACAATGCGCAGCTTTCCCGCGAAACGCGCCATAGGCGCGCTACTTTCCCACACAACGCGCAGCATTCCCGCGCGCGCTTAGCGCGTTTCTCTCGCACTTGTCGCCCTACTCCATACGCAACTTCTGCTATGTCTCCAGTCATTGCGCATATAATGCACAGCTCTCCTGCAAAATGCGCCATAGGCGCAACACTTTCTCACACTTTCGCGTTTCACGTTCCCGTGTGCGTGCTTAGTGCATTTCTCGCGCTTAAGCGCACTCCATTGCGCATCATCCAGGAGCATCCATCCATCGTCCAACCAGTTCCTAGGTGTGTCCCTTTTCATTATCAGACCATATTTAGCCTATTACACTTTGTATTTCGTTATGCACCCTTACTTTACATCACTTTACCTCACTTACATACTTAGAGCACTCCCTATTCGGCTCCGAGCCCTGGGAGAGTGCTTAGGTAGAACTTACATACTTTCATGTTCGTTTTACACCTTAGCTTCCTACCAGATCTTTCTACCACCATGTACTTGGCAGTTAGTTCCATGCAATGCATGCGTCTGTCGTCGTCTTAAGGCCCTAGCATCAGTCTAAAGCTAGTGGCAGTATCAGTATCCATCAATATCTGCACTTTTCACCATATCATCGTCTCTCTACACTTGTGCACTGCTTGCACTACCATTCCAGTTCTCTGCACATTTTCGCCTTTCGCACTTTCGCCTTCCCGCGCTTCGCGCATTTTCGCATTTCACTTTCCCGCGCGCGCCTTGAGCGTGTTTCTCGCGCTTACATCGCCCTTTTGTCGCCTTTGATCAGGGTTGATCAGCATCATTTCGTGGATCCTTGCTTTCTTTGCTTCCCTTAAGGGTCGAACATATCGCACGGCATATCAAGACCCAACATAGAGAGTGTTGCTTGTCATCTGACTTGCAGTCACTTTGTTGTGTTACCCCACACCAGGGTTGTCCAAAGCGCTGATCTGCCAGCATGTAAGCATCTTGACGGTTTGATTGAGGTATTCCGGCAAGCATGGGTGGGTGTTGTTGATGGCACACATGTTTATGAAAGGAAACACAAATCGCTGGATGGTAAGAAAGTAAGCCAAGATTCATGAAAGTGAAGAACCAGGAGGTGAATGTACTTACATCAGCTTCCCAAACCAAATGCTGGACGAATCGCTCTCAGAAATGTGGAGTTTTGTGCCACCTGGGTCTTGTCCAGTGCATCACGGATCATGGTGAAGTGGGATGTGGTGCAAATATATGCGCCACATCCCATAAAGTGATTCCGGGTGTGAACGAATCTGGCCGGAATAGCACACATGAGCCAGATGACATAATTCAGTTGAGTATTAATATGCGGGGAAAAGGATTGGGTTGCAAGTTGAGAATGCCGCAATGATCTATCAGTATAAATAGCCAGCAATTCAAACCCAGTTTGAGCCATCTGTGGCTGCAGACAATCATTTGTCCGCCGGGTAAACAATGCTTCTGTAATGAAACAATATGAAACCATATTGTTTCTATGTGGCCATGACTACATGCATGGAAAAGGTTGCTGCATAGAATCTACTGAAGACATTACAAGTTGTGACTGAATATTGGGTTGACCTCGATAAACCTGGCGTGAGCATCCTCCGCCAACCATCTATACATCTGAGCTTGTCTGATAGCATAATATCTCGGCCCATCCTATACAGGCTCGCCATCTATGGTTGTTCGGCCGAGCCAGGTTTGGCTTTGTGTGCAAGAAATTTGATTGTCCAATGCATCTCATGTCCAATCAGGAGTAATTCTTCAGCCCACCGGTCCTGTAAAGCCTTGGTACGAAGCCAGTGCACCCGATAAACTGGATTTTGGGCGGACATGAGTAGAAAACAAAGGTCCTGAGAATGACTCACATTCATTCATCCAGTCATTGCTCACCGAGTCTCCTCTAACGTCCAACGACCAAAACCAAGGCAGTGTGGAATTTCTTTGACCTCAGGCATTGGGATCAGCTACAGCTGAGGTGGCTTTGAGATCCTTTTTCTCCAACTCCCGGTATTTTCCAACAGTTGGTCTGCCCGAAGATTGGTCAGTTGGGCCCTGCATTTCTTGCAAATCGTGCCATTGAGGTTGATGACTTGTTCCATGGAGTGGACCTGGGCCCATGCTCGGGTGGCGGTGGCTTGAGACTTTGCCAGCCGGACTGTGGTCCTAAACAAGACAGCCTTGTCAGCCAGGTGGACTCTGATTGCATGCAGCATGTCATTGGCCTGCCCTTCCCGCAGGGTGATCTCTTGTCTGACAAGACCAATGACGCCCAACTCCTTGCACCGCTCTAATCCCAAGTTCGACAGGAGAGGGATGACAGCTATTTCGGGTCTAAACAACACCCGAGGTTGGTGTCCACCTGAATCCGGAACATCATTGCTGGAACAATCAGTATCAAGCCCATCTTCCAGGAAGTCCATGTCCATGTCAGCAATGCAATCATCCACATCATATTCTTCGCCGAGATATCTTGCCGCTCCTGCAATGAAACTCATCGATGGAGTGTTGCAACCTGACCCACCGATGGCTGATCTCCAATATTTGAGTCTTGGTTTGATGTTTGCCCGCCCTCCTGATCTCCATGGCCAGTGCTATCTGCATTTCTTCGATGGTAATCCCAGATGCCAACCAAGTGACGGCCCCCAGCTGAGATCTTTCTCCTGACCAGTGTGACAATATAGTTTTCCCTGGGCTGATATTACCCCTTTTTACTTACCTTCACTTACCCACTTTCCTTAGTTTATGTTCGCATTTTTACTGCTTACATAATCATGTCTCCCTTTCACCACTGTCAGTACCAGTCTGAATCACAGTCTTTTGCTTGATGATATTTCTACTCTCTGAGCTTTGAGTCTAGCACAGAAATCCTTTAGGGTCGAATAGCAGCTAGGCATAGCAATTTTGACCCAACATTTGAAGAGTACTTTACAGAGTTCTCTTCTTGTTGTGTTTCCCACACTGGGGAGCTGAATTATGCAGCAAATCTATCTCCATCTCCTTCTGGGATCGTGCTTCCAGAATATCAGATTAACAAAACAGCTATATTGGCGAGTCCCCAATACATACCCTTGCGCAACCTAACATCATAAATGCCCATGGCCGAGGGATCTGTCATTTGACAAGGTTGCACTTCATTTTCTTCTGCTTCCCACCGCTGCACCATTGCCGGATCAGCAGCTTCATTCAACTTCTCAAAGGCCTCGGTGCTTTCTCAGACGCCTTGTTTGGCCTCTTTATATTTCCGGGACAAGAACAACCCTGTTTTCAAGGCAACACAGGTCACCCAGAAGTATGCAAACATGCTAGTGAATATAACTGACCCATTCGGATCATCTTCATGAAATTACAGTCATTCATCTGATAGTCCAAGTATTCTTGTCTATGCAGCGTTGACATCCCCCGGGCTGAAGGCAAAATGATATTTAGAGGCACCCATAGGGTCTCCATAATTTCGCCATCTATTCTAGCTGCACCAGGGATGAAGTTGGATGTGTACCGGTGTCATGCATGGTATGCAACTCATACCATGACAGATACACAAGAGGTGTGATAAGGAAGGTATAATAGACCCTACTGTATCTTATCACCAAGTTACCCCATCATTTTCCCCTTAGTTATTAGCTAGTATTTTCACTTTCAAACTTCACTTCCATTTTTCCATGTATTTCTATTTTGTTCTATGACATTCCATCTCTTTCTATTTTCCTCAGGCATATTCAGCCAACAGACTTTCTTTCAGCCACCAAGCATGTTTGTAAGCATGTCATGTGACTGGTAGATATCATGATTTGTAAAGATTTAGCTTGACTCATCATGATTTGTCATGATTTGTCATGCTTTGTAAGATTTCTAACTGTATTTATAAGCTACTTAGTAAGAAGGCTGATTCAGCACACCAAATGGCATTGTTAGTAAGCACATTCTTACCAATCCATGTGATGACTCATGCCATGATTCATCATGCTTTGTAAACTACACTGTATTTATAATGTAAATTAGTAAACAGGCTGACTCAACACACCAAATGGCATTGTTAGTAAGCACATTCTTACCAATCCATGTGATGATTCATGCTTTGTAATCAGGGCCTCCAAAAGGTATATAAGGAGCCCAATTTTGCCATGTAATAAATGGAGCACTTCCCACCTTCACTCATCTCAAACAGTGTGAGATTAAGTAAGAACCTAAGTACAGGCAAATCATTAGCCTCAAAGTAAGACTAAGAAACATTTATTCAATTATATACTACCTTACAGGGGTTGATTATATAATCTATCAGCTAATCTAACTAAGTTTAACCCATACTATTTTCCACTCTCTTTTACAGGAAGGGAGACACGATACACGAGCACGCTAACTCTCAGACACAATTCATACCGTAGACTCAGTATACAGAATCAAATTGTTTTAAACTAACCAAGGAACAAGGAAAGATGGTATATTGAAATAAATCCTCCCAAGAACTCACACATTATCTACCACAAAAACTAGAAAAGTCGTAGACCGTGTACTTAAGGACTGGCAATAAGTCTTATCCTATATAGTTGTGTTGTCACTATATAAGCGGCATACATAAGACCCTTAAGTAAGAGGACACCGGGCGAAGCATTTGTCTTGATGGCCATGAACATGCCACAGCCCAATTCCCAGAATGATCTCCATTCCGGAAGGAATGGTCAGATGCAAGCTCTTGTCCACCCGTCGCTGGAGGTGCTTGTTATACTGGCAATTGACATCGTAAAATGTAAAAGCCTGGCGAAGCCCATCCGTATTATAGCTCAGGGCATTGCATAGGGCATAGTCCATGTTCATCTGTCTTCTCCCGAAATTGAAGTGGAACAACCTACTTTACGAATGACTCACCTTTCTCCCTTTTGAAAATCCACCATTGAATTCAGAACAAAGCACCCATGCCTGGCGCAGGCGCACCCCCTGATTCTGGTGGCCTCCAATTTGTGCCTAGAGGCGTTGGCCTGGTTCACTGCTCTATGGTTGTTGCATTCAGACCTTTGGGCCGAGTCCTTTGAGATGGTGAGATGAGCTTGGTATCTGGCTCTTGCCACCATGAAACATTGCCAGTCGGTGAGCCAAACCTCGTCTTCTGGGTGTGTTGAGTGAAGATGTTCGGCTTTGAAATTGCTGTCCATAACCAACGATCAGGTGTAAGTCACTTCGGCGATGCATCATCTTCAGTTGGTACTGCAACATTGATCCCAGGTTGAGGACATGCGGTGTCTTCTTACTTGAGGGTCTTATATGTTGATCAGAATACAATGACTATCACAATTGTATTGTTTAAGACTAAGGTGCCAGCTCCTCAAGTTCATGGTCAACGGATTTTCTACTTCTCGGTTGATAATGTGGTGTTCGTGGGTGGCCAAAGGGTAATAAATTACTTCTTTGCTAGATCACTTCTTGATAGTAAAGGAGTAGTATATATTTTGTCAGGTTAACTGAAACCTAGTAGGTAATATGGACCTCTCTGAACTGAATGTGGCACAAATACGTAAAACGATGGATAAAACAATAGATTATTGTATAGGCGATCCCTGTAAGATAGTATACAATCAATCTAGACTAAAAGAATACGATTGTTTTCAAAGGCAACTCGTAGGCCTTCACTTTCTTCGTGATCTCACAGTGTTGAGACAGAAAGTGGGAAAACTCCTGACTTCAAATTCCTACGTTCCCACACGGTTCGGGAAAAGAATGGAAGGGGAAAAACTTATATATTATGTGAGAATGGAGTCCTTATATACATTTTAGAAACCATCCTTACTAAGCAATGAGTCATCACTGGATTGGTAAGATTATGCTTACAAACCAAGCCTTTTGGTGTGCTGAATCAGCTGCTTACTAAAGTACATGAGTAAAATATTACAAAGCACTGTAAATTATTACAAAGCATGACGAATCATGACAAAACATGATGAGTCATGGAAAGTCCTTACAAATCAGAATATCACCAGTCACATGACATGCTTACAAACATATCTGAGTGGCTCACTGATGTAATCAAGTGGCTGAATAAACATAAACAAATAATGGAAAGAGACAGAAACTACAAATACAACTAAATAAATAGAAACAAAGCTTACATAAGTAGGAAGTATATCCTTTGTACACTCCTCTACTCATCTCCTTTTACACTGCTATTCGTATATGTCATGGTATGAACTCCATACTATGCATGACAGCGGGGCAGAAAAGAGCCAGCTCTGCATCCTTCAGGTCCCTCCTCTCATGACAGAATCCATTCCATTTCAAAAGCTTCAGTTGTTGCCACTGCCTGGCCACCCTCATCAACTCCCAATATTGGTTTCTGCCGAGACTCAGCTCATGCTTGGTATGATATTGTTGGACTCACCGGTACTAAATGCGGAAACATGCTGGATGTGATCCGCTTGAGTTTGCTGTAATAGTTCATTGCCGAAGTCCCGCACTCCAGATTGTCCAGGATGAAATCGTCCAGCAATGCAAAGGTGAATGCGGTCTTCGGGCGGGTGAAAGATGCCGGGAACAATCCCATTTTAAAAAGCTGTTTGTCAAGCGCTTCGGCATCAGGGCATCGACAGAATCTTATCAACATGGTATGAACACCCAAAGTGTGCACCACCATGATTGCTGTTTTTCCTGCAGGTAGTATGTTTACCTCCGGCGAGTCTTTGGCAGCTGCAGCTGATCCCGGTTCTACAAATACATCAGGTTCTCCATCATAAGCCTCTGGCACTCCCGGAGGCACTTCTGCAGATGGTGCATCTTCACCCAGTCCTGCAGCATACTGACCCTTGTCATCCATGTCCTCCCATTCCCAGTCATGGTGTGGGCAAGGCTTTCCCCCATGGCCAGCATGAATCTCAATGCCTAGCTTGGTCAGAGTGGTCCTCTCAAAGAAATCTCCGTTCCATTGACTGATCCGGTGGAATGGCCACAGGGAATGTTCCACCCGACAGCATTTCATGCAGAATATCAGCTGGGCATGACAGTCATGGCACTCCTGGGTCCCATCCCCACCGCACAAACAACATACCCGGTCTGGAGGAGGCGCCTCCTGTTGAAGCATGATGTCCAGATAATCACGGGTCCTATACTTCCACTGCTGGAGGTACTCGTTGGACTCTACTCCACAAGGTCACCTGGATATCAATGGAATTGAGGAGAACAACTCACCGCAGTTTTTTCTTCCCCCAGCCATTTGAAAGTCGCATGTGATTTATGCCCCCTTGGTTGTTGTAGCTTGCATCAAAGTCCTCAGAGAACCTATAAATGGTCTTGTCTGAAGGCTGCTTGATGGGCGACTTGGTCGGGGAAGACTGCGCAGATCTCCCTGTGTTCGTGCGTTTTTCTGATACCCACCGACCTTTCACCCCTCGGGTGGTATTTGTCCACACCCATTTTACTAGATGCACGGTCCCCGCGAGGCATGACCTCCCTTGCCTTCGACTTGGCCATACTGAGGTCTGTGAGATGATAAAAGACAAGGGCTGATCTATTATTTAATCCTGCCTTAACAAGACCGTCCTTAAAAGAGCTCGAGTCATATTGTATTAACTAAGAAATACGATCGAGACATCAAAGCACAACACTTATGAAGACACACAAATCATGGTCAAGATATCCTAGTAAGAATTAATTGAGTTCATTAAGTGATTGTCGCAAAGATGAAGAAAGTCCATGCATCCTATATGCTTCCATAGTCTTATTTTGAAGTTCAAGGACTAGGTTAAATTATAGGGACATATAATGTATCTGAATGTAAGGCAAAGAATGGCCTGAACCCATAATGATTCCTAATGCAAATGGACAACACAATGCTAGTTTTGTTTGTTCAGGCCCAGTCTCGCTTAATTTAGCGTCGGATGTATGCTAATTATCTAAACCTCGCTCAACTGAAACCTTTCCAGACTATTCTTGTTCCCATCTGTTGTCTTCTTATTCCAACATCTTTCTTCCATGACAGGGAATGACTCGCAGTCAGATGAGGAGGCTCCGAAGCACCTGCCATTGAATGAAGAGGAGGTGGCTGTTCTAGAGGGCTACCTCGAGCAATAGAAGTCCACTTTGGGTGCAGAGAGAAATGTGGTCTGGGAGGATGCCACAAAGAGGCTCGGGTGAAGGCGCCTGCCATGAAACCTGAGTTGTTGAGGTCCCGGAAGAAGGTGAGTGCATGTTGCCATGAATCGCAAGACATGTGTTGAGATTTCTTCTATCCAGGTCTACAGAAAATGGCTGCAGAACCATGGGGGAAAAAGGAAGGGCAAACCCCCCATCAATCTAGGCCAGAAATGGACGTACTGGTCTGTTGTCGAGTCTCTGAGGAAGAGGGAACTCTTGAAGACGATCAAGGTTGAGACTGGAGCGAAGCCTGAGAGCCGGAGATGATGATCCACTATGCCAAGTATCTGATGGAGATGGTGAATTCTCTTACCGAGAAGGAGGTTGAGGAGGCTACCGAGATGGCTGCAGAGTGGAACAAGCAGGGTGTTCCTCTGGAGCTTCAGACAGACATTGCAAGACGAAAGGGCGAGGACATTCTCTGGTACGTAGCCAAGGAAATGTTCAAGAAGGCCAGAATGCGGCTGTTCATGATGTCGGCCTGGAAGAACGAACAGGGAAAACTCATGGTGTCAAGGTGAGCAATGTCAAGGTGTGATAAGGGACTGCCAGGTCTCAACAACAGACAGCCATGACTACAATGAAGAGTTCGGCAATGGGGAAAGCTTCATCAAGACGTGTGATTGGAAGGTTATACTGCCGGAATGGGAGGGCTATGTTGCAAAACAGTTTGGTGAGTACATGTAGAATGTTTTGGAAGTGACTTGGAGCTGACGGACGTCTTATGAGCAAGATGGTGACATCGAAGAGGAGACATTGGTAAAAATGGTTGCAAAGATAACACCTACACCTTGGAGATAGGGGCCAGTGGATTAGATGGATTCTGACACCCGGAAGGCCATTGTCCGGGCCTTCTTGAATTGGCATTATCGTGTGTGAACAACTTGTATTTCTCGGATGATTATGTGACAATTATATTAGAAGACTGCAGTGGAAAGACCAAGGATCCGGTGCCTTGGAAAGAAGTGATACCTGGCAAGAAGAGCTCATACAAGAAGAGCTCATACCACCACCATATCTTCCAGAGGGAAGAAAAAATCGGGAGCTGTCGAGGATGAATAGGAACGAGGCTACCAAATTGTTGGATTTCTGGTACAACAGACAACAGACCTGCTGGGATATCACTTTCGAGTTCTACGGTTGGTAGAGCAAGGCTGACAAGAGGTCAAGCCCCCTGTGAGGAGCGTGAGCTGGTTGGAATATGATAAACTGGAGGATGGTAAACAACAGAAGAAATCGGGAGGAAAAGGCAAGACCGGGAAAAGGCCTGGGCAAAAGTCCACTGCAACGGTGGATGATAGTTCACACAGCTCTGAAGAGGACGACATCCTGACCCACAGGCAAAAGCTTTCGAAGAAAACAGCAAAGAAACCTCACAAGTCAAGGTCCTGGGTGTACTCAGAGGAATCGTCAGATGGGTTCAGCACACCTGATGCATCTGACAAATCTTCGGATGATGAAATGCCCCGCCACAGGGAAGGGTAAAGCTCCGGTGAAAGACAAAACTGGTGAATCTGGGGGAAGGGTTAGAGAGCCAAAACAATGGATGTTGCTTGATCCTGTCGAAGAACAGGATGATCCCCCGGTAACATTCAGAGACCTAAACAAGGCCCATGAAAGAGCCCAGGAACCATCTGCATCCCGAGTTCTGCCAACTGCATCTGACATCCACAGGAGAGTAGGACCAGCATCTCATCCTGGCGGTGCATTGAGATGTAAAACCGGGTGGCCGTTAAAAGGCCATTGATTTGCCCGCCCCGCAAGAGACCACTGGATATCAAAATCTCGAAAAGAGTGGTAAAAGTGCAACTGCAGAGCTCTCCTGAGAAACATGCCAGGGTGCAAACAAAGGGGAAGAAATGTCCTGCTGAAGATCCGTTGAATGAATCTCCAGCCAAACACACAAGAAGCAAAACCGCAGATGCTCTCCCGAAAAGATCAAAGAAGCCCAACTCCAGATATGCAGCCAACTTCATTCAATCCTGAATCAGTCCTTGTTGCATTTCGGCAGTATTGCTGATGGAAGACCCTCATAAGACATAGTTGTAATGAGGCATTTTGTTATGCCCCAGAGTTGCCTTCCGGTGTGCCCAAAGTAATCTAGAATTCACCTGGCAGTCAAGTTGTTTGCTATTTACATTGCATGATGTTCTAATTCAAGGGAGTATCTACATTGCATCTACTCTACTTTGCCGCATCCTCCAGAGATCCAATGACATGATTCACGGTTTTGAGCAACCCGCGTTGAATTTGGATGAGCTGGTGCAGCTTGCACATGTCATCGCCTATATTGGTAACCCGGGTTCGGGCATCTGCGAAAGCACTGAGCATACCCCTGTTTTCGAACAGGATGTGCCCAGGCGCCAGGTTCGAATTCAATCAACGCACAGAATTTTTGACAAGGGCATGCATGTGGATATCCACTGCAGATTCATCAATAATGGAAATGAAAAATGGGTGGAGGCTGGCACTTACTCATGTCGTTGCTGATTGCCTTCATCCGATGATTGTACCGGAACCTCATGCGCTCGGCTGGAGTGCTTGCATCACGATCCGGTGTATCCCCAGTGGATTCATCGCTCTCATTACTGCCATCTGGGTCCAAGTCCATGGGCGTGGGGGAAGAATTTGTAAGATCGATTATATCTAGCTCAATGTCACCAATGTATTGTGCCGGAAGTTGGGAGACTTACCTTTCGCTTGGGTCGTGGGCCCAACTCCCCACCCAAGATCATAAGCCAGTCCATCTTCATTCATTAGATCAATGACATCTTTGAAATTGTCAAGTCTAGGTTGTGCCGGGAGTTGAAGGACTCACATTGGGTTTGGCCGGTGGCTCCAACATCTCACCCTAGATCATATGCCGGACCATCCTCATCCATGGAATCTTCAACCAAGGATATCTCTCCCAATCCGATATCATGCGCTGGGGCATCATCTTCAGGTCCCACACTCACAGCATCCGACGGAGCTTTGGGCATAGCTGGTCCCCACCCAAGATTAGGGAACTGCACGGGTATACCCCCGGGTATCAGAGGCCGTACCCGCACCTGTACCCGGCAAAAACCCGTACCCGCTCTGACGGGTACAGGTTTTTGGCGGGTACGACGAGCTCTGACCCATACCCACACCCATGCGGGGTTTACCCACAGGTACCATATACAAATAATAAATTTATTAGACACTGAAACTGCGAATGAGTGTGAACGAGCGAGAACAAGCACGAACTGGCGAGAACAAGCACAAATGGGGGAGAACAATTACGAACAAGCAAGAACAAGCATAAGCGAGCGTAAACAAGTGCGAACAAGCACGAGCAAGCATGGACAAGCGCAAACAAGTGTGAATCAGCACGAATGAGCGCGAACAAACGAGCGTGAATGAGTGTCGAGGGCGGGGCAAAAGTGAGGATTGAGGAGTGTCGTGAAGTCTATGGAAATGAGGCCAGTTGATGCAGTGAAGCAGCATGAAACGCACAATACATGCACCTTTCCAGCTTAGAGAAGGACACCCACAATCCCTCCAAAGTCCACCTCCATCGCGCCCAATGCCATCAACCTCCGGTAAAATGTTGAAGTTCATTCCAATCACTACACTCCTGCAAGAGTTCAAAGGTTGTGAAGGCTGGTAATGGCAGTCGCAGTTTTCTCCGGTAAGCGGTGGGTGGTTACAGCCTCAGATGACAAGACGCTTCGTATGTGGGACTTGGACACAGGTGTTGTGTTGAAGAAGATGGAGGGGCATCACTGAGGTGTGGAGATTGGCAGGATCATGAGATGGGCAATTGGTAGCAAGTGGTGATGCTGATGAAGAGGTCATCTTCTGGCATGGAGAAACTGGAGAATCACTCACCTGACCCATTTAAGCCCATTCTAACAGGATCAACTCACTGGATTCTTCTCCCAATGGAACAGCGCTGGCCAGCGCCGTTTTCCCCGATAGGTTATGGACTCGAAGAACAAGACACTTTTTCTGTGGGACTTGAAGATAGGTGTTGTGTTGAAGAGAAAAGGAGGTGTAGACATTGGCGGTATCACGATATGGGAAATTGATAACAAGCGGTGATGTTTGCGATGGAGAGTCCTGGGCATCTATGGAAATGAGGCCAATCGACGCAATGAAGCAGCGTAAAACGCACAATACACACACCTATGCAACTTAAAGCAAGACACCCACAATCCTTGGAAAGTCCACCTTGACCGCACACAATGCTAGTAAAATGGTAACTGCAAAAAACACGCCTCCAAGAGGGATATGGGAGGACAAACACTGGGAGGTTCCTGTGACTAGGAGTAAGTGTAGTTGTCAAACTTTGCGCACCGTTTGGTGGCAGTTGCCGCAGATAGTGCTGTTTTTAGTAAGTCAAATTGTATGGCACTTCATTTTGATCAAAACACGGCACAAGGGTATGGGTATGGGTATGGGTATCGCAATACCAGACCTGTACCCGTACCCCAGAGACACCCATACCCCACACCCGCACGGGTATACCCGTACCCGAGATCGTATGTTGGGCCTTGGTCTCCATGCTTGTCTGTTCAGACAGTCAAATACAGATGCTTCATTGATCAAATTTCACTTACCGGTGATTGCATTATCATCCAAGGTAGGAGCATCTGGTGCCATGGGTCCCCACCTGAGATCGTACACCAGACCTTGGTCTTCAGGGTCGTCTGTTTGGACAATCAATTAAAAAAGAATCCATTAAAATTGGACTTACCTGCAAATGAATGATCATCCGGGGTGGGGGTGTCACCCGGTGTGGAAGATGCAGCACTCCACCCAAGATCATACGATGGACTGTCATCGTCCACAAGTTCATCCACCTCTTCCTCCTCATCCACAGACTGCATTGGGGAGCGTAGGAATTCCGGGTCTCGGGACTTGGCCAATCCTCATCGAACATGGCTATCAATGTGATGTCAATCCAATTTGGGAGAGAAGGAAGAAGAAGCTTACAAGAAAGTTCTGCAATATAATCGTCCAGGCCAGAGCAGGCCCAATCATACCAGTCGGGAGTTGAATCTCCCAGATCTTCAATCGTCTCGATCCGAGTTTCCAGACCCATGTTATATCCTATAATTGCATTAGTTCATTACATCCGAAGATCGACGGGAGAAGAAGGACTTCTAAATTTCAAATCAGGGAATCTGTGCCTGACTCTTGGCGTGGTCCACTGGTCTATCGGTACGAAATTACCCCACCATACTGCAAGGGATTTTTTCTGTCGTGCATCAGCAAGGCACTCACCGGCTGAGGGCAAGTTTTGCTCTCCCTGAGTTTCCAATGGTGTTGAAAAATGCACCCTGCGGGATGACATTGGGCTGAGCTTAAAAAGCTTTCGGGTTGTCGAGGGGAGGATTAAATAGGGAACAGTGAAGTGGTCCAGCGGTAGGACTTGTGTGGACTGAAAGATTCAGTGGATGATCATTGGCCGTGTCAACAATGGTGATAGATATGGGCCATGGCAACGGCCAAACTTCTATTGTTGCCTAATGTATTGAGGTCAAGGCACAATCAACACGCGTCCATGGGAAATTCCATGGCCGCACTTTGGCCACATTACCTGTTCCCTATATATACATCACAACTTGACCTCCAACTTTTCCCCCCAAATTCTCATACCCTAACTTTACACCCGCATATTACTTTTCTTGTACCATCCTGCTTTTCTATTACAATGTCTTCATCTCAACAAGCAAATGACGCGTTCAACCTTGTCGCCAAAAAGATTCACCAGCTGATCGCAAGCTCCAGCAAGCTCCAGGTCGGTGACCCAGCTGCCAAGCCTTTGGCACATGAAATTGCCATGACTTTGGTGAGTCTTTAATGTTTTTGAGTTTTTAATGTTTGATGACTGGATTTACTTACTTTTTTAGGCAACTGCATTTGCCCAGCATGGCAATGCTACCACATCGGTGGCCCCCAAACTCTTGTCCTGTGCGGCAGAGATCAGGGCCAAGAGTGGCCCGAATGGCAAGCTCAAGGCCTTGCCAGACTGGAATGCCATCTTGGATGATGACCTTCGCATCCGGAACCACCCTCTGTTCCCCAAGACCGTCAGGTACAAGCCCCCGACATGCCCACCCACACCTCCCACCGCACTGCCTGCCCCACCCGCGCCATTGACACTTGGTCCCCGTGCACCATCGCCTGCGCCAGTTGTCACCATTGTCCCCAAGCACAAGCTATTTGTGCCGGGCAATGGCAACACCAATGCCAAAGAAAATGGCAAGCGCAAGGCCTCAACACCCGAACCTGATGTCAACACTGGCAAGGAGCTCAAGAAACAGAAAACGTCGAGGCGTGCGGCGAGCAAGGCACCCTGGGCAAAGAGCAAGGCGCACTCCAGCAAGGTGAAGTCCAAGGAGTTTGTCACCGATGATGATGACGAGCAAGTCCCAGCCGATAAGATCATTTTTGTCAAGGTGAGTTTTTACTTTTCTCACACCTGACATATTAATTGAACAAAACTTCAGAGAAAAATCACTGCCCTGCCTGGCACTCAACCAGTCATCAAAGAGATGACAAAAACACAGGTGCGTATTCAACCCTATGGTTGTTGTAAGTTATGCTACCATGTTCTTCAGCACCCTGATTCGACTTCCAAGGATGATGCACTGGTTGAAGAGACATCCACCGTGCGTCTCTTTGGCATGCAGTGCGAGGGCTGTATCAAGCACAACATTCCTTGCAAGGTGGTCCTCAGCAAGAAGATGGGCGAGATCTGGAAGTGCTGTCGCAACTGCGATGAGAAGAAGATGAAATGTATTTGTCCAACACCCGAGGAGGCCCGAGTTCTTCAACTTGCAGTGGACTTGAAGAAGTCCAAGGCCACCACAAAGACCCGGGCAGCAAAAACACCTTGGGCAAAGACCCCCGTCGTTATGCATTCAAAGGTGCCTGTCAGTTCCTGGTCCACCCATGCCACCTCCCGCGCCCGCCTGCAATCTGTTAGCCGGGCATTGTCGCCTGTGGTGGACAAATCCGGCGATAAGGACGCAAAGGGTGATGTTGATTCTGAACATGGTAAGTCCTCTGTCTTGAATTTTGGCTGTTGGTTGACACTTTCCTGAAGCAGCAACACCGGCAGTGACTTGCATTGCCCCCGTACCTGTTTCTGAAAGGGCGGCTGATGATCACCGGGAGACAAGTAAGTCCATTTTATCTACTTACATATATTGTTATTCACGCCTTCCAGTAGTCGCATCAGCTCCCAATGTTGACAACAACGTCAACATGGGGGTCGACCTTCAGACCACTGTGCAAGACCTCCCGGTTCCAGATGCCCGGCAGGGTGCTCCTCCCAACCTGGCCATACAACAACCCAGAAATCTCGACATCATCCAATCCATCCATGCCATGCGTCAAGAGTTCAGCGGCATGTTTCAACACTTGGGTGATTGTTCTGAGGCAGTCAAACGAAAGATCACCACCCAGGTCAACGACTTGGCCGATAATTGGGAGATGAGGTTTGACGCTATGGAGAAGAAGATGAAGGATGTCAAACTGCACACGACCAGGAACACCATCTCCATCGGGCACATGGCCAACACCATGAAGACCTTCAACAAATCCGGCAATGTCTCTGCTTTCAACCTCCCGCCGGCCCATCAAATCAAGGGCACCCCTTTGGCCAGATCCCCCCTTCTTGGCTTCCCCAACTCCCACTTCCGGCTGATGATTGCCTCCCTCAGCACCCAAGCGCCTCTAAAGTGGGGAAGCTGTTCACCACAGCTTGGGATGAATCTAGAGGTCCTGGTGCTGGTGGTGCCGGGAAAAGCTCTGCATCAGCAGTTGTGTCTTCTGGCCATCACACCGGCCTCAGTGCAGGCTCCCAATTGTCAAGTCTCCCATCAGGTAGTTCCTCTCCTAAAGATCAGTAGATAGTAGATAGTTGGATCTTACATCTCTCTTTACTTTCGCAATTACCATGTACATTAGAATCTCATTGATCAGTGTCAATGAAGAAATGAAATATGACCAGTGTCATTACAATGGATAATACAATGCTGCCACTACCTCCCGGGTGTACACATCCATCCCAGTCAAGCAAGTCTTGTGATGTCTTTGGTTGCAATCTGGTTATCATGTATATCTGACAAATTCAACTAATGCAATGGGATGTCAGCATCTCCTGGGTATTTGATTGTCAATGCATTGTTCATGTTTAAGCATGGGACCCGCTGAGGCGATCTCAACCTGGCTGGACTGATATGAAATATCTAAAAATGCTCAACCAGTATAAGTGAGTCTTGGCTCTGCCTAGCTGCTATACTCGCAGAATGCAAGAACGTTCGACCCTAAAGGGGACTGCTACTGAACACAGAACCAGATGAATGAAAGACCCTTGTAGTGCGATGGATGCGCGAAAGCATGAGAAGAAAAGCGAAGTGAGCACGAAGTGAAAGAGAGCGCACTAAGGTAAACGCGAGCGTGGGAACGTGAGCGCTAAGGCGCGCGTTGTGCAGAAAATACTGGATAAGGAAACGGATAAGGAAGCGGATGTGCAAAGCAAGTGCAAATGCAGAACGAGTGTTATAACGAGCGCAGATAATAGTCTAGTATAGGCGGATAACGATAACCATTGGAAACACAAAGTGCGCCCAAGTGGTGACTACTACTTTAAAGTAAAACCCAATAGCGAGGGAAGTACAGCAAAGGGGAGTAATAATGATGGAGTAGTAAGTCAGCAAACTTTATACTATGGAAATTGCATCGGAAGCGGAAGGGATAGGAACAATAAGTGCTATGAATACGTAATGACATGTAATAGCGCTGCAATGCTTGTTACAAACCACGAGGCAAGGGATATGACGTACCAATGAGGTGGATGGACATAGAGGGACATTCCTGGATGATAGGCGATGCAGGGCGCTTAAGCGTGAGAAAGTGCGCAAGGTGCACGTATGGGAATGCTGCGCGTTGTGTGTTAAAACGACCAGAGACATGATAGAAGTTGAATACAGATGATGGTGCGAGTCGTGCAGTAAAGGCCAGTCATCAGAATTCGTAAAATGAGCCCATATGTGCCTGTAGAAACGCGAGTCTCTACACCACCTGCATCTACCAACATTTCAATCCCAAATTTTTGCAAGCTATTGCCAATCTTCACTGTGAACCTTATCGTGCATCACCCACCAAACCTACCAAGAATACGGGCCCATGTCATGCACTGCACGCAATCCGGTCCATCCATATTCACTGAGATTTCTATCCTATGCCATGTACTATATTAAGCACTACTTGACAGGGCCATCTGTGTCTACCGAGATTCCTATCCCATTACCTGGTAGTGTTGCCAACTGGGCCCATCCATATCTACCAAGATTTCTATGATATACCATGTACTACATATACCACGCACTATACCTGACAGGGCCCATCCATATCCACTGAGATTCCTACCCCATACCCTGTAGTGTTTGCAATCGGGCCCATCCGTATCTACCGAGATTCCTATCCCATACCCAGTGGTGTTACCAATCGGGCCCATCCGTATCTACCAAGATTCTTGTCCCATACCCTGTAGTGCTGCCAACCAGGCCCATCTGTATCTACTGAGATTCCCATCCCATACCCTGTGGTGCGACCAACTGGGCCCATCTGTATCTACTGAGATTCACATCCCATACCCAGTAGTGACCAACCGGGCCCGTCCGTATCTACGGAAATTCCTATCCCATACCTGGTAGTGTTACCAACTGGGCCCGTCCGTATCTATCGAGATTTCTATTGTATACCATGTACTATATCATGCACCATAGTCGATAGGGCCCATTCGTATCTACCGAGATTCACATCCCATACCCTGTAGTGTGACCAACTGGGCTCATCCGTATCTACCAAAATTCCTATCCCATACCCGGTGGTGTTACCAATTGGGCCTGTCCGTATCTATCGAGATTTCTATTGTATATCATGTACTATATTATACACCATAGTTGATAGGGCCTATCCATTGTAGAGACTCGTGTTTCTGCAGGCACATATGGGCTCATATTACGAATTCTGACAACTTGCCTTCATGGCACAACTCGCACCATCATCCACTATGACTTCCACCATGGAGCGCACCACTTCCTGCAAAACGCGCCATAGGCGCGACACTTTCCCACACAACGCGCAGTATTCCCGTGTGCGCGCCTTCTCGCACGTAAGCGCACTATGCCACACAGCATCCAGGAGCATCCATCCATCATCCAACCAGTCCCTTGGTATGTCCCTTTTCGTTATCTGACTATATTTGGCATATTACACTTCCTATTTCATCATGGACCCTGACTTTACATCACTTTACATCACTTACATACTTAGAGCGCTCCCTATTCGGCTCCGAGCCCTGGGAGAGCGCTTAGGTAGAACTTACATACTCTCATGTTCGTTTTACACGGAACTATTCCACCTTAGCTTCCTACCACCTTAGCTTCCTACCACTCAGTATCTATCACCAGTTAGTTCCATGCAATGCATGTGTCCATCATCGTCTTGAGGCCCTAGCATCAGTTCTATAGCTAGTGGCACTATCAGTATCTGTCTAGATCCGCACTTTCCTCTTATCAGTCTCAGTATATATCTTTTACACCTGTGCACCGCTTGCACTACCTTCCCGCGCTCCGCGCACTTTCGCACTTCGCTTTCCCGCGCGCGCCTTCAGTGCATTTCTCGCGCTTTCACCGCCATTCACCAGGGTTGTTCAGCATCATTCCGTGGATCCTTGCTTTCCTTGCTTCCCCTTTAGGGTCGAATGTTCTTGCATTCTGCGAGTATAGCAGCTAGGCAGAGCTGAGACTCACTTATACTGGTTGAGCACTTTTCTTATATGTGCCTGCCAGGTTGTGATACCCACACCGTATCTACCGAGATTCACATCCCATACCCTGTAGTGCGACCAACCGGTTGTAGAGACTCGATCCTGGGTAGCCTCACAATGGCACATATTGCAACATAGGTCGAGTCTACAGTATCATGCATGTAACACGACACTTGTGCGATAAACGCGACGTTTGCGCGACGCGCGCGACTTAGGCGACACTTCCGCGACATAGGCGACACTTGCGCGACTTGCGCGCGCTTTAGGCGAATTTTCCCGCGCCTAAGCGCTATAGGGCGCCTGACTTCCCACTGTGTTTTCCCATGTCCAACCAAGTTCCCAGGTATGCATTTCTCCATTTATCATTTATTTCAACATCGTACCATGTTTATTTTCACTTGGTACACATTTTTCATTACACATTTTTTACTTAACACAACACACATTACCACGGACCACCATCATCATAGACAGTCACCATCTCCGAGTTTTTATTATGTTTTGAATAAATCATCGCAAGCCCTAGTAGCAGTTAGCTCTAGTGGCCATATCCGCATCAGTTGTCTTATCAGCATCTCAGTACACATCTTAACATCTCACTATCGCTCGCATACCGCTTTCACCCAGTTCCGCTTTTCGACGCGCGACTTTCCCGCGCTTCGCGCGCCTATAGCGCCTTTGTTCCCGCGCTTTCGCCTTATCACGCACTTTGCGCATTCCCCCTAGAGTTGACCAGTGGATATTTGCTTTCTCCGCTTCCCCTAAGGGACGAACATATCGCACTCATATTTTCCTCCCTTCAACAATTATATCAGCTGCACCCTCAGCTGAGTTGAAGATCCTTCACCGGGCCTGTCTGTATCTACCGAGATTCCTATCCCATGCCCTGTAGTGTTACCAACCAGGCCCATCTGTATTATCCGACATTAGCATCTCATACCATCTACTGCACTCAACCGGGCCCGGACATATCCACCGGAATGGATGACATACACTACCATAGCTGGCCCATCTGTCAGTATCAGACAGCCGTATCCATATGGGCCCCACCAATTCTTCTGGGACCTACCTATATCAGGGCCTGTCTTGGTTGACCCGTCTCCCATGAAAGAATCTCAACCTTGGGTTGTCCGATTAATATGGGAAAATTTGACTGAATTATGTGTGACGGAGCCTGTGTCAATAAAGGATTCAGTCAAGAAACAGTTCCTGAGAAGTTCTCCAGATCAGTTTCTAGATCGTTTGATATGGAAGCTTACCTGGCCCACACGAATGTGGAAATGATAACATATATCCAAGGACACACAATAAGGAACAGTATTGCTGGGTTGTACCTAAGTGTTGCATGCTCATCCGCTGTCTATGCTGAGGTCCAAGATCTTTGTCAGAACCATTATGCACAATAGGTCCACGACCATTGACAATTTTCCTGAACTACAACCAAAAATCACAGATGACTGCTTCGCATTTGCCCCACACACCTTGAGCGTCGAGTCCACATCGCTTTCATCCCTCAGCCCAGTGTTCACCCCAATATCACTACCATTATGTGGAGTAAATGGCGCATCACAACCACTGCTGGAGTCACCTGTTGAGCTGCCAGCGGGGCTCTGGCCTCGTAAAGAACTGTTACTGATGAATGGGCGGGAGGGCATGAGTGACTGTGATTGCAACCTTGGTGCTGCAGGCATACCAGGCCTTGAGGAAGGCACAAGGGAGACAAGTGTGCCTGACAGCGGCCAAGATATTCTGCTATTCAACACACTTGGCGTCAAAGGAGGGCACATCTTGTATTTCAAAGAACCCCAACTGGCTTTCATGAAGGTGAATCAGGTACAGCGGTGATGCGAGTGACAGGTGGGACATGAGAAGAGCACAAGGACCAAGAAGTTGAGATGATGGAAGAAACATCTGACTTGTTGGTTGAAGGTACATTGGAATGCTGAGCCAGGATACCTACACGAGAACGAGGAGAGAATGAAGACTTGATAGAAGGAGATCATTGTGGAGAGGGAGACCTTTTGGAGAAGGTGGAGAAGGTCGCTGTCAGCGAGGCTGGTGATACTGCCTGAGAGACCCAGTGGTATATCAATGCAGAGGGCGTGAGGTGATGCTGAAAGAAGCTGGTGGTTTATACTCTCGACAGGCGTTGGTACACTAAAAGTGGGGGAATAAAAATTGAAGGATGATGCTAAACTGATAGCAATGCGAACTACGGCACCTTCTGGTCGGTAATAGCGGGGTAAAAGCTGTGAACACGGCCACCACTTTCAGTTTCTGTCAGGTCCCCATCCTCTTCCAGGCGCTTCGATGCAGGCTGGTGCTTGTACAAGTGGTTAATTGTGAAAGAAAGGCAGCAATTATTGCAATGGAGACAGTCAGACTTCTTCGGTACAGAGAAGCCACCTTAGAAATGGAATTCAACAAAGTCCCTTGACAAATCAGCTTGATTGAATTACCTCCATGTGGCTTGACCATGAACACCATTTATGTAGGTCAACAATGAAGGGGCCCTCAGAGTATGTTGCACACAGTATGATGTAACTGCTTCAGCTGCACAAATGAGACTATCACATTCAGATAAATGCCAGGTTCAATGATACAAGAACACACCCAAAGTCATAAAGCAATTGAGGATGTCTTAGCGCAAGTTATGATGACTGTCAGCTGGTAGATAGTTTCCGTGAGGCTTTGTCTGGTCTCCATATGTTCATCAAGGTCCGAGCCAAGGCTTTGGCCCATATGAGTATGTGCCTCCTATACCAAGCCCATAGTGAAATGCATGAGGGAATCATGATCAACAAAGTTAGTACAGATCTAAATAAAATCATGTACCTGACTCATGTCAATTATGTTTTGTTGTGTTCCCACAACGGCTTTACCAAACTTCAAAGTCGTTGTGATGTAATTGGTCTGTATCATCGTCAGCGTCCACATCGCAGTGGTGTAGCTCATTGGATAATATAGGCCGTAGGATAGATCGATCCCAGAATGTTTGTGAACCTTCAAGGGCATCAGTTGTGGAGGAGAACTGGTAGGTCTGCGCTTACTGTGGTCAGAGAAATTGAATGCGTGAGTGTTCTCAAGAGCTAGGGTATACAGTGTTATCTCAGTTTCGGTGCGGCGCATCTTGGCCTGCAAGATGAGCAGATCCAGCCTGTGATTGCATAGGTTAGCGTTACTGCACTGAGCAATGAAGGACTTTGACATCAGCTCCGACTGCATGTCCAATTCCGTTTGGAATGCCTTGTAAAAGGCTTCTTGGATGTCAGCAGGGGTGGTGAGGAGCTGATGCACTGTAGAGAGACAGTTAAGCATAGCCAAACAGAATTTATAGTACTGACATCTAAAACATTGTGCACTGGTTCTTCCTGTGCAAAGGGGGGTTGACCGAGTGATGAAGGGGGGGAGCCCTCCAATGGGGGGGGGGGGGGCTTCCAAGCGAAGGGGAGCTCTCCAAAGGTGGAGACAATCCTGCTGAGTTGAGGTATGCATCATTCCTTGTTAACCAAGCTTCGCACTTTGCTCATGTAGAGATCGAGCAGGCCAGAGGTGCACAGGGTAAAGGTAAGCACTGTGATGGCACACCCACATGCCTGAAGGTTGCTGAGGGAGTTTTGATCTCATGCTTGGCTGGAGCTTCAATATGTGCTACATAGTAAAAGGGTGAGGACCATAACTCTACATCTCAAAGTCAAAGAAGCTCATGCATTTGGAATTGCTCCAGGATTTTGATGGCCTGTGAGTATAAAGACACCTCCATCTGACACCGTTTCTTCCTATCTTCCATAAGAAATCACTCTACAGCCGCATGTCTTCCCCTATCCCCACTGACATTACAGATGCCCTGGTGTCTACACAAGGTTTCCTCCTGCATTGCCTCTATACTACGCTCCCCCACTAGTTCCCAAAGATCACAGGATACACTCGATCTTTGAGCAAGTATGACAGTATGTATAATTCAGTCTGGAGCTGTAAGAAAAATAAAGCAAATCAAGATATACCAAGATGTAAAATTATCAACTGACCTTCTGGCTTGCTATCAGTCCAATGTAGGCATCCATGAATTTGGAGCCTAATAAGGTGGAGAGGTGAAAATGTCTATACGAGCAGTTGAGTAATCAAGTAGTTCAAGTGAAAGACAAGTTGACATCTTTGGATGAACCTGTGGGTAGTATCTGGTACTACGATATTGCGCAGAAAATGAGCTGAGGCTTATTTGTAGCGAGGAACTTTGAAGGGCAAGTGGGGGTGGGAATCCTCAAGAAACTTGAGAGCTCCATGGCGCTCAAGCAGTCCAGGCCATCAAAAGAACGAGCCAGGTAGCCATCAAAAGAATGAGTGTGTGAACTTTCTCGCCATTCTTGCATTCTGAGCAACCCTTTAGACTATCAGAAAGACCATAAATTGTTGGACATCAATCAATGAACAGGAACTACACGATTTATTAACAGACACTTGAGCATGGGTGTTATTATATTGAAGCTGCTATATCAAACAATTATGACAGTCCTTTCACACTCCCCAGAACAGATGTGGCGATTAATCGCTGGCCTTGCTCCTACTCGCCTGCATTTGTTGCAGCATTTGAAGAGAATACGAAATTTCTTGCCGGAATCCCATCACCTTCTGAAGGGTCAAGCCTATTCAATAAGTCTGTTTTCTCTCTGCAGTTATACTCAAGTTCAATTGGCAGGACTGGATGTTCTTTATCATCCATCAATGAGGCTGCGGAGCTGTAGTGAAGCAAACTCATACCTCTTTGAGGGTACTGGAAAGTGGCTAAAGAGGACATCCGGAAGTATATGTCTATTTTCACTATACGATGGTGAGTCTGAAATCTTCTTAAGCATGAAGAATACTAACCTCGATATCCGCATTTATCTGATGCGCATCTCGCAATCCATTCTGTAGTCTTGTCAATAGTATTCTGCCAAGAGTACACTGCTGCCTCTATGTATGCATTCCTTCCACCGCCATCAGCGCATAGGCAGCAAGGATATCCAAATTTGTGCCCGTCACGGTACTTTCTAGACTGGACAGTGGAATCCTCTCTCCATCACACCGTCAGCAGGCCTGCGTTGTATGGAGTCACGGCCTAGACTTTGCACAGGATTCAACTCACCAACACCATTCTGTCATGGATTTTGAGGCGCTGTCATAGTGTAGGAGGGCGATGGGGCAGGTCATAGCCTCTGCAATTAATTTAGCCAACCTCCGAGCGGTTTCATGGTAGTCGGGTGGGGAAGTGATGGTAGAGGAGGGTGAAGATGGAGGTCCCATTGGGCAGTCTATTGCAACAAAGGTGTACTCTGCTGATATACAAGGCCGTGAGTTTTAACCCTACCCACTCTTTCTTGCCATTTAGCCACCTAAGGCTCTGGTCTGTGGAATTTGGTCATCCGATGATGGCAGCTGTGCTGGCAGTCCAAGGCTTGGCTGTTTCTGCTGAACCTTGTTATGACATAGCTGAAGTTCTGGTAAGTCCTTTTTTCATCCGACCTCAATTGGACACTCGTTCTTACAGCTCCTCCTCTTCATGGACTTTGGGGGTTCACCACTGACTCCCACTCCTTTCAGGTGCACCTGTATGCGTCACTTTACACAGAAGAGCGCCTACACCAAACATCAATGTTTGTGTATGCAAGGGAAGAAGCAATTACTTTCTGCTTTATCCAAAGCCAAAGACCTTTTGGACTTTGCCAAACGGTTGCGAGTGGACGGCAGTGGCAGACTGTATGCCTGCCTTAGCACGACATCTTCAAGTGTACAGCCCCACCACCCATGTGACCTGTCTCTGTCCGCAAACCAGGTTAATGAAGGATCTGTTGCAGGGCCTTCCAACACTGACTCAAACCTGTCGGAAATGCACCCCCAAAAGGAGGTTTCCTGTACAGCTTTCTTGTCGCTCAATACTAATTCAGGTGCTACACCTATGGTGACAGATGATGACGAAGGCCTATCACTGGCACAGCGGAGAAGCCGACATGTTGATGTCCCCATGCCACTGCGTTACAGGCAGTACGAGGACACTCTTCCACAACCTCCCCCAAGTGTTTTGTTTAGCCATACTGCCCTGCCACCAGATCCCAACCCACCAGAAAATCGCACTCATCTTTCCACCGGTACTCGTACTTCGTTTCGGGGTCCTCCTTTCCGTACGGCTAAGAATGTCTTCGGACTAGTACACCAGTTTTTCTCATCAACCCCCCCCCCCCCCCCGTCTCACGACCCTGAAGAAGCTGTGATGCTGCAAGACATCAGCTCTGTCCCGGCTGTCACTCCAGCAGAGCCAGATGCCCCCTGTGTGCCTCATGACCTTACATTTCACCCATACCCCAACTGGTCTTCTTTTGAGCTCGGCCACTGGTACTGGAATGGTGGCATGCAGAAGTCTCATCAGGACTTTAAGGAGTTGATTGATGTTGTTGGCGATTCACATTTTGATCCTGACAAAGTGCGGAGTACACCATGGGACAGGATCAACTTGACATTAGGTGCGAGTCATGATGATGAAGAGGAAAACGAATGGGAGGACGAGGATGCGGGCTGGCGTAAAACCGAAGTCACCATTGAAGTGCCTTTCTCTTGGACCACAGCCCAGCCAGGTTCTTGCCCGTATGTGGCAGCAGACCTTTACCATAGACCTCTCATCTCCGTCATTCGGGAAAAGCTCTTGAATGCTCAGGATGATGAGCTTTTCCATTATGAGCCTTACGAGCTACAATGGAGTGCTCCCCATCTTCCCCATGAAGTACACATTCATAGTGAACTGTACGCTTCACCAGCCTATATGCATGCACACCGCGAGCTTCAGGAATCTCCTGGAGAGCCAGGATGTAACTTACCCTGTGTGGTTGTTGCACTTATGTTTTGGTCAGATGCTACGCACCTGACAACATTTGGTAATGCGAGGCTATGGCCGGTGTATATGTACTTCAGTAATGAATTGAAAATACCGCTATTGTAAACTGTCCTGTCATCTGGGTAACCATGTCGCTTACTTTCAAAAGGTACAATTACCTTTATGAACCCTGTTAAGCACGAAAGCTTATATCGCGGTAGCTTCCAGATTCATTTAAAGATTTTGCAAGTACCTACAGTGATGGCAAGGGGGCTAGCTGCGAATGTGCAACCCATTGCCATCGTGAATTATTTCAAGCACAATGGAAAATCTTACTCAATGATGAATTTTTAGAGGCTTACAAGCATGGTATTGTTATCATTTGCTGTGACAGTGTCGAATACAGGTTTTATCCTCAAATATTCACCTACTCTGCGGACTATCCTGAAAAGTGAGTTGTGAACGTCAGCTATATGAATTTGAAGCTAACAAATTCCAGGGGTTCTGGTTGCAACAGTTTGGCAGATGGGAGGGTGCCCTTGTCCAAGATGTCTAATACCGACTGCACAGCTTCACAATTTGGGAACAAGCTGTGATAGGCACGAATGTTCAATGCTTGCGCAATCCGATTCCTTGAGGAGTGAGCTGGTTACCACCGTACGTAGCCTCATCTACGACAAGAATCATGGTATAGATAGTACAGGAGTTGAGGTACTTCTTAAGCCTAAGTTGTGGGTGCTGACCTCAGTGAGCATGATCATCGGTTGCTTTTGCTGCCCTTACTTACCCTTGATTAGAATGCTTTATCCGACACTGTCTTACTAGGATGTGAAAGGCAAGAAAACTCTCCAAATTTCACAATCCTCCACGGTCAATGGTTCAGACAATTACCAATGGTTGATAATGTGGTCGTTCGTGGGGGACGAGGTGTGTTGAACTTTTCAAGCGAACACTAGTGATGTAAAAGGGGCAAAGAAACGATAGAAACTAATAACGATAGAAACCAATAAGTAGCACAAGGTAGTGCTATAACCTGTAGAATAATATGTTGCAGCTGTATGCAATGAACTATAGCTATATTATATCCCTCTTGGATATTCCTTACTTATACTTCAGCAATGGAGAACAAATTCACTAGCGGGATTGTCC
This sequence comes from Suillus subalutaceus, assembly GCF_016647625.1. Lineage (NCBI taxonomy): Eukaryota > Fungi > Basidiomycota > Agaricomycetes > Boletales > Suillaceae > Suillus > Suillus subalutaceus. The sequence goes on from NW_024540428.1 coordinate 80,786, forward strand.
CAATATGTGGCCTCGAAACCAACTCTCTGCTGCTCAGGATCTCACAATGAGTAATGACGCAGTCCAGAATAGAGTACACCTTCTTGATGTAGTCTTAAGTGGCCAACCTCTTAATATTCATTGACAGATTGTAGGTCTTATTTGTGTCTACCCTAATTGATGAATAATACGTGAAATTCTCCCCACAGAACTTTTCCTGTGTCTAAAAGAGAACTAGAATGATTGAAGACGATAGAATCAAAGATGGCTCAAGAATGTGGCCAAATACTTCGGAAGAATGTGCTTTAAGAATGTGCTAATTGAAGATTATGTAATCAAATGTGGCTCAAGAATGTGGCCAGATACTTCTGAAGAGTGTGAAGTATAATGTCAAAAAAATGGAGCTAAATAAGCTAATATTTCTCCTGATATTCACTTGAATGTTCACTAAAATAATGGGGACAAAGAATCTAAGGGGTGAAAGAATGTTCCCCTATGTTCCCCTAAACTGTGCTTCACTCTGTTAATACTTGGGAATCAAATTGATTGCTTCACAAGAAGGGAAAATGAGCCCCCTTATATACTACTAGACTAGTGGCTGTGCTACTGATTACTAATGTACTATAGAATATTCCAGAATGTGTCAGAATTATTGAGAAAGAACTATAGAATGTTATAGAATGTTATAGAATGTCATGGAATGTCATGGAATATTATGGAATGTCATAGAATGATTGGTAAGATACTCATAGAATGTTCTAGAATACTCAGCAAAGGCTGTGTTCAGGTCCTTCTAGCACTGCCTAATTGCTGTGCATTGATTACCAATCCATTCCAAGCTATTTGTTTTATATTGTCAACTTGGTTTGGTTGGCACTGCCTTGAGTACATAGATGTAAATAAAGCGTGCATAGAATGTGTGTGTACATATGTTTGGCATAGGGGTAAATAAAATAAAATAAAGAATTATAGAAAGGATAGAGAGTACATTAAGTATTTAATTTGAACCGCTAAGTCGTATCTTGGTGATACATGCTCAGAAATGTCCAAAGTAAATTGAAGTAAGGTATAGAAAATTCAGGGGAAGTGCATAGACTATAGTAAGGAATTGCATATATCATAAATTTGCCATGACCATGTACGAAACAGGTTTCGTGCATGTCAACACCCTCAGAGCACTCGGATTCAATCCATTTGCTACACTTGTTGTTGATCTCCTGCACGAATTTGAGCTCGGGGTGTGGCACATGCTTCTCATTCATTTACTGAGAATCTTTTCGCTTTGAATAAGGATCTGATCAACAAGCTTGATAAAAGGTGCACGATACATATCTGATGAAGGCCCAACATACTTATACACCCCTGACAGGTATAGGCAGGCCCCCTGTTTGGACCCTCAACCATTAGGCGGTTCTCTGCCAATACATCTGAGTTGTCAAATATGGCCACTCAGAACTTTGAAGATCTTCTGCAGGTATGCCTTTAGAACAATTCTCCTAGGTCCTTTGGAACTCACATTGTATAAGTGTTCTATTCCAGTATTTGAAGGCCTTCTCCCGGACGATCACAACAAAATCATCATCGATCTGCTCTTTATTATGGCACACTGGCACGGACTCACTAAACTTCAGATGCACTCTGACCTGACATTAGATATCCTTGACCGGCAAAACCACTGAACTTGGTGAACAGCTTCACCAGTTTAAGGTGAAGGTGTGCACTGTGTACAATACCAAGGAACTTAATCATGAGCTCGATGCGAGATATTTCCGACAGGCAAAAGAAACAGCTAAATGGGCAGAGAAAAACAAGGCAGATGGCAGTCAGCAAGGGGCTGCAGCTCGAAAGCCTAAGGGAGGTGCCAATGTTAAAGGGAAACAAAAGGCAAGCCCAGAGCAATCACAGGATGCACCTTTACCACGGCAACCCAGGAGAAAGAAATCATTTAACCTTCAGATGTACAGTGGCTCAAAAAACTGTCCGTATGTTTTGGCATTTTTCACTATCTATAATATTGTGTGAGAACAAAACAAATGCCTCAAAAACATGCTTATACCACATTGTAGTATGGCTTCAGGGCTTTCATTTGAGCCCTACACCGTGGGAATCGGTGGAGATATGGTGGAGATACAAGGCTCACAAAATGGTGACTCATGCGGACAGTTTTTTGACTCAAGTATTTTACAGTAATAACCAGGTATTCTAGTATTTTGTATGACCTCCCTTGGCTTTAATTACTGCCTCTATCCTTCTAGGCATACTCTCAATTAATTTCTGGCAATCCTCAGCTGTGATCTTCCCCCATTCCACTGCTACTCTCTCCCAAAGCTCCCATACTCCTTTAGGGGGGGTTTTCATAGGCTTGAAGCTTTTTCTTGAGTGTTCCCCAGAGATGTTCAATGACATTGACATCAGGAGACTGTGCTGGCCAGTCAAGAACATTGATGTTATGTTCTTCAAACCATTCCCTAGCTCTTCTGGATGTGTGCTTGGGATCATTATCCTGTTGGAAAATGATATCTTCTTCATCAATCCCTGATTCTGCCAAGCTAGGCAGCAAGTGGTCATTTAAAATGTCCACATACTGCTCAGCATTCATCTTCCCCTCAACCTCAGCAAGCATTCCCACACCATTCCATCCCATACAGCCCCATACCATTAAAGAACCTCCTCCAAACTTGACAGTCCCATTAACCTCTCTGTCTGTTAGGCCATCTCCCTTCTTTTTCCATACATACACCTTCCCATCTGACCCAATCCTATTGATTTTGGTCTCATCTGACCATATAACATGCTTCCAGTCCTCTGTTGATGAGCTAAGGCAAAGGCTAGTCTTCTCTGCCTATGTTTGATGGAGAGAAGAGGCTTTTTCTTCTTTGTTACTGCCTTGAGATGAGCTGCCTTGAGAACATTCCTCACAGTTTTGTGAAGAGACAGGGGTAGTGATGGTGGAATTGATATAATGGGTGGCTTGGACAGCATTATCAGCCTTTCCTGTAGTGATATGTTGGATAATAGCCCTTTTGTCAGTAGAGGTAAGCTTGGATGGACGTCCTCCACAAGAGTTTTCCTTGTCTGGGTGGCTTTCTTTGATGAACTTGGCCACAGTGGACTTGCATATTCCAGTTCTAGAGGAAATTTGGCGAGCAGAGAGGCCAGCATAAGACAGAGAGAGGATATTATCTCTTTGAGCAGAGGAGATGGCTTTCATGGTGATTATGACTATGATACATGAGATATTCTGGTTTATATAGTTAGATATAGTCATAAAATAACATAATGACACCACTTTATAATTTATATAATAGTGGCATGATTTTTATGGTGTCATAAATAATGATTTATATAGTTTTAATATACACTCAAAAAACTGTCCACATGAGTCATCATTTTATAAGCCTTATATCTCCACCATATCTCCGCCGATTCCCACGGTGTAGGGCTCAAATAAAAGCCCTGAAGCCATACTACAATGTGGTATAAGTATGTCCTTGAGGAATTTGTTCATTCTCACACAATATCATAGATAGTGAAAAATGTCAAAACATGCGGACAGTTTTTTGAGCCACTGTACAAGGTTCATGCGCTGGGGGATTATGTGGCCTGCATTCATCGCTTTGGTACCACGGATTCATACAGCACAGAGCCAGTAAGTCTTAATATATTGTATGCCCCTCTCCAACTCAACCACTATCAGGGGGAGTTAGAACATCACATGCCAAAATGCAGATACCGTCGAACCAACCAGAGGGACTCCATTCGCCAACTAATGCAGATTGAGCGCCGTCAAGCACACTTACGTTGCATTAAGCAACACCAGCAAAAATCGGCCCCATCGTGCAGAGGTCAACAAAAATGTGAGTGATCCCTGCTTACGACATCACATGGGCCAAAGCAAAAAGGTTTATGATGAGTTTGGTCATTACCTGCACAGCCATGAGAGAGATCCTGCTATAAAGGTAATCAAAAAAAAAATTGGCGATTATCGCCATTTTGATGGGTGTTTCAGGACTTCCTACCATGGATGAAAGATCATATTCTTGATTGTCTTATTGCAGGAACTTCTGGAACGTCTATGGAGAAATTCCATTCACTCTGACAAAGAATGCACTTCAATCCTATTGAAATGAAACCAAATCTACCATCACAATCTTGTCAGATTCAATTATACCATGTATGATGTGCGAAGGGCTCAAGACGTCATAAACTTGAAGACTCCGCATTGTAACATAATGCTCCTCCAACGTAATTGCAATGATGGAACTGATGAAAATTACTGCTATGCCAAGGTTTTGGGCATACACTACGTTAATGTTGTTTGCACAGGGAACGTCTACGAATCTCACCAAATAGAATTTCTGTTTGTTCGATGGTACGAATCCATACAAAACCATGCTTGGGATTGTACATTGGGCCATGTTAGGTTCCTACCCCTCACAAGCCCAAACACATTTGGCTTTGTGGACCCGAGAGTTGTTCTCAGGGCATGCCACATTATCCCTGCATTCTCTCGAGGCCAGCGCAATCCGAATGACGGGATTTCTCCTCTTGCAGGAGATAACATGATTGGTATGAGTATTGTGTCAACAGGTAGACGACCTGGTTTATTTTAGCGATACTTACTGATATTGCGACTGTACTAGCTTTGCTGATCGTGATTTACTCATGCATTTTCACTATGGGCTTGGTGTAGGACGCACATACTCCCATAGGCCTGAAATCTTAGAAGGCCTTGGCTCAGCACTATACCCTGCAGCTCAAACTGAAGATGTTGAATACATAGGGACTGAACAAAGCCTCATGGAAACCACCCATTGGCAACATGCAGCCAACGATGAGAATGAAGAGGGTGAAGATCACCTTGGCATTGAAGAATCCATCCTCTTCGAGCAGCAACGTAATGGAAGCACCAAGACGCTCATAGAGGCACTAGAGGAGATGTATACCAACCATGTGTTAGATTATGAAAACTAAACTTCTATTACATTAGTTTACCCCCATGCAGATGGGCGCAAACCCAAACTATTTCCTGGTCATCTCATTGTCAGTCCCAGCGTCATTAAATACTAGTCATCATGGCCATAGGTTCCTAGCCATCACCGCTACAGATCCTGGCCATTGTGCCATCTCTAATTCCTGGCCATCAATATTTCTCGGCCATCACTAGCCCCGGGCACCTCTAACTTCCAGCTTCATCAAGTGCTGGTTTATCGCTAAGTAGTACTGGGCCCCAAGTGACCCTCGTTAATTCATGAGCCAGCACTTGACTAATGAATGGCTGCCCCTGTCCATGATATTTATTGCGCTGCAATTTTCTTTCTAGTCAATCTCGGACGGTGAAGTGAGTCCCTATTATCTAGATAAGACCATCTTAACTCTATCACAGACAGTCAAGTTGATTCAAATGCATCCAATGTACCTATATGTACACGAATCCAACCAAGTCTTCATGATGGTACAACTTGATGTAAGTAGGCTACTTAGGGTCAACTCTTGCTGATACTTTTGCTCTAGCACAAGGAGGTGTGCATTTACTGTCAGACATCAACTGGATCTAATCATATTTTTAGCACCCCTTCTCAGTGTTCAAAGACCGTCATTTTAATTTATTGGATACATGGCTGCCATGGTGAAGCGTCACCGTTATACGTAAGACTCCCCCCTTCAAAATCTTTCCTCTCATTGTTGGTTTGCAGTGTGATGAGCTGTCCAAGGTCGAACATCCTTGGAGTGCTGGGTGTCCCCGACAATGTTGGCGTCATCCATGATCACCCGTTGTTGCAGAGCTTGGTCAGGAATTTGTCTTTCATGCTGGAAATTCCATTTAGAAATAGTAGACCTAGGTTGGCAACTCTGACTTTCTGGTTAAGATGTCTTTCTGTAGGTCTAATATCTTGGATAAACCTGGCCCCATGTGGTTCATAAGTACTGTTCTTATTTAAGTCTAGCTTGCCATGGACTTATCTTGCTTGGGCAGCTATCCCAGGCATCTGAAGTGCCCATTCCTTTCAACCCAGCACAAATTTCCACATGGATTCCCACCTCCCATTGTAGAGACTGGAAATTCTGCAGGCTGATATGGGCTCATATTACGAATTCTGACAACTGGCCACTACGACTTCTATCACACCTCTAGTCATTCCCTATAGAGTGCACCACTTTCCACAAAATGCGCCATAGGCGCAATACTTTCCTGCACAATGCGCAGTATTCCCGCGTGCACGCCTTGTGCACTTTCTCGCGCATCACCGGAGCGTCCATCCACTGTCCAACCAGCCCATTGGTATGTATTAGTTTGCTATTCTTACTATTTCCCATTACCCTTCATTATTACATACTTTGTATGGCACCATTTTCTTAGGCTGAGTATGCATTACATACTGCTTACATCACACTGGTTCACTTTGTGTTGAGCCAAAGAGGCATTACTTACTTCTCTTACCACCATCTACTACCACTTAGAGGCAGTAGAGAGCCGCACTATAGACCAACAATCATATTTCCACTTGACCACAGACTTTATCTTGCATCAAGAACCGCTTTCACGTGCTTAGTGCGTTCCCTTGGAGGCTCATTTCGTGGATCCTTGCTCTCTGTGCTTCCCCCTTTAGGGTTGAACGCTCTTTGCATTCTGCAAGTGTAGCAGCTAGGCAGAGCCAAGACTCACTTATACTGGTAGACCACTTTATTCATAGCAGCCTGCCAGGTTGTGATACCCACAAACCATCCTCAAGGACAATACATTTTCATACGGGCAGCAACTATCTGTTGTCGCCAATGAAACCATCCTCAATGGTTGAGTTTGCCCACTCTCCACTGGTCCTACCCTCCCCAGTGATACTCCCCTCAGTGTTCAAGCCCCCGCACTTGGCTCCTTACAATGACGCAATCAACCCATTTGATTCTATCTTACTGTCTACTCCCAATTCCCCTAGCACGTCTGCTGCACATGCATTCACCTTTGGGCTACAGCACTCTTTGGCCTCCATCGTCAATAGTGTTCTCTGACGTGTCACAGTATTTGAGGCTCTGGAGGACCCATACAAGGTTGTCACTGGTAACCCAATCCCCACCAGCGATCATGTACAACTTCATCCAGAGTTACAATGGAGAGATTCGACCAATCTCTGGGGGGAATATCAAGGATTGCAAAGGACACAAATTTCGCACTTGTTGGGGGAAATCGCTGTGCGGGTTCCGAGTTTTTGACCCTCACGAAGGCCCCTTCTCAATGGCAGTCTATGGGTCAGACTTTATGGCAATCCGTTCAAACTTTCTGCGGTGGATCATCGGCATGCAATTACCAGTAGTTTTCTAACTGCCCTGTGACTTGAAGGCAAAACTTATGAAGAGATCAGGGATCAGCCAAGTGAGTGCTCTACTGTTTGATGCTTTGAGACCTTATCTTACAGTTCGATCCAGTAATCCTCAAGGAGGGTGGAACAGACATCACTATTGGATGGCAGATATTCTGCACACACGTGCGCTTTCTCCCTTCTTACCTTCACCCACTCCTGATACATCTGGGTAGTTGCTTGGGTGGTTCAAGTACACAAAAGCTGAGCACAGAAAAGTCATCAAGGGCGCCATGATGCCCCTCACAAATTTTTGTGATGATAGTGAGTTTGGGAGAGAAGAAGAATCACGGTTCTCATCAAGCTCTTGAATTCGGAACATTGCCCCAATGTAAGTAACAAACAAGATCTTTGAACCTTCTTACCCATATCTTTCGTCATTCAGGTACAGGCCGCCATTTCGAAACTAGTGGACAAACAGCTCTTTGCAGAGCTCCTCTGGATATCCTTGTTGATGCCAATGGAAGGGTTGGCTGACGGGAAAAAAGTGGGAGGGTAGCGGACTTTTTCCCAGAAGATATCTGTACATCAACCAAGTGTTTGGCAGAGGATACCATATGCATCAGCTTGAGGTACTGTGCTTTCCGATTGTTGAAACAGTCCTAGTTAACGATCAACTTAGCACAGGCCAGGTTTCAGTGACAGCGACGATGTCAAGCAACATACATCACGATGTCGAAAGTGACAGGCAACAAAATACCATGGAGGGTCAAGAAAGTGAAAGAAAGGTGGCACTGACCGCGTCTTGAGATGATGCCCACCACTGCACAGTCACTCGCTTAGAATAAAGAAAAATAGCATTGTATACGCAGGAATAAGACTACAATGCAATGTGAAGATTGTTTGGCGACAAGGAAGATAGTCGTTGAAATGATATATGGGAGACCTGACTTGCAGACCAGAAGTACTTGTAATGATACTGTTTGACCGTGACTTTGTGAGTGTGATTATAATAATAAGGAGTGTGGGCACGCTCGACTCCATGGTTCGTTTGGAGGACAAGGATTGGGAGGTTCCAGTTACTAGCAGTAAGTGTAATTGATGTGCACTCACTAGTGCTAATAACTCAGATTTGGGAGCAGTGCAGCAGTGGTCACGGCAGTTGCCGCAGCAGTCACAGCAGTGGCGCAGCATTTTCACGATACCCGTGCTCTTCTACAAAGTACTTGTCACCCTTGTAGACTACACTAATGACTGCCAAAGATGTGTTGTTCACAATCGAAGAACCTACCAAGATCTCTACATGTGTGTCTGTCACATACGCAGTAATGTTGGGCAAAAGCATGCACGCAGTCAGACAGTTTTGAAGTGCAGACTACATTAAATAATAAGTCAGTCGTGGGATGTACAGAGACAGCAAATAATACCTTGAAATCTTTAGAGGTCAGTAACTCTTTCAGATTGGCGAGCAATTTAAGTCTTTCCTTGCCGTCATTCTTGAGCACAAGCGCCACAATCCTGATGAGCATCTGGTATATCCCTCCACACTGAAGGGGCACTAAATCATGTACATTTACAGTAGTTAAAAGATACTCACATCAACGAACTCATGAAGACTGGTGTTTGGAACACCAACCTCCTCCGCAACTTGATTTGCATAGACTTTAAGCTGTTTTGTGCTGCAAGGCATAAGGGTAACAGGGTAACCCTGACTAGCACCAGAATCCACCCTTTAGCGATGCACACCAGCAGTTATAGGCTCGTCAAAAGAGCCATTGGATAATGGTGCACATGGGATGCTCAGGGGAGCTATGGTGGTGATCTGAGCAGCCTCAGTATGGCAAAGGGTTGATCCAACGCTTGTTGGGATAAATGGCGGGTAGGCTGCTAGAGGTGAGCGTGCGCGACTGATATTACTGCGCGGCTGTGAACCACATGCTGAAGGCGGTCAAGATCCTCTGCTGCTGGTTGACATGCACCTGCCTCTACCAAGCAGGGCATCGAAAGGTGTGAGTAGACCATTTACTGTCGTTTGCCTACTAGTAGCTTGTGGCTTCTTGCCCTTGGAGGCTCGAGCATGCATAGGATCCTGTGAGATCATGTTGCAGACAGTGAAGGAGGAGGACAACTGGCATTGGTTTAAATTTCATTATTAAAAGCCAAGAGCACCCTTGATTGAATTTACGTTAATTCAATTCAATTCGCCCAACAGAGAATCATTGTCAACCTCATGTGTCAAGACAAATCAGACAGTGCTGCAGACGCAGGAGGGGAGGGGGATGGTATCCAGATTACTATTCTAAGTACAGATTATATTTACGAGTAGTACTTTCTTAAGGCTGCAAAGCAGCAGGGAAATGGATGAATGCAGTGAGCCGCGCCGTTGCTGCTGCTGCTGCTGGTGCCGTTGCTGTTGTTGCTGTTGCTACTGCTGCTGGACGCCAGAGAGCTGCACTGTTGCTGCTGCTGGTGTCGTCGCTGCTGTTGCTGCCGTCGCTGCTGTTGCTGTTGCTGCTGTTGCTGCTGTTGCTGCTGTTGCTGCTGTTGCTGCTGTTGCTGCTGTTGCTGCTGTTGCTGCTGTTGCTGCTGTTGCTGCTGTTGCTGCCATTGCCATTGCTGGTGCTGGTGCTGTTGCTGCTGCTGCTGCCCGAATTAGCAACTGATGCCAGAGAACCGCGCTGTTGCTGCAGTGCAAATTGGCAACAGATGCCAGAGAGCCGCGCCGTTGTTGCTGCTGCTGCAGCAGTGCGAATTGGCAACAGTGTTAGAGAGCCTTGACACTGCTGGGAGCATGCGCAACTTTTCCTCCACCTGGTGCAGCACCTCCAAGGGTGAGAAGTGGATTAAGGCTTGTCGCGGTAGTGGAAGCAGGCACTGTCACTAGTGTTTTAAAGTCCAGTTGCAGGACCGCAAAAAGACTGGCAACCGGTCCTAAGCAGGACCAGTTGCAGTCTTTTCCAGTTGCAAGATCAGTCCGGTCCAGCTGCCCAAAGTTTGTAAAAAATCAAAGGACCGGTCCAGAACCGGTTAAGACCGGTCTTTTTGGAAACCGGTTGCTACGTAAATGTAGTACTCGTCAGCGCAATTCTAACGGTGGTTTAATTATGCAAAACGGTTAAGATTTGATAAAGTTATGAGACTTACAAGAAAAAGCTGCAAATTAATGGGATGTCTTATATCTTAGCTTTTATCTAGATCAAATCATAATCAATTGACAAGGTAAGACCAGCTATATACTCGTCTATACTAGGGCTATAGTTAGCATCGAGACACCTAAGCCTTATAACAACTTTTATTTTTTGACATTTCATATTTGACTCACTTGTGGGGCGGAGTTTGGTAAAAAAATTAAAATGCTCATATCTCATTCAAATCTTAACCGTTTAATACAAATAAAGCAATGTTTGAATCACAGGAGTGAGTAGTACACTGCCACTGGACCGGTTTTGGTTGTAACCGGTCTCGGACCGGTTGTAGGACCACAAAAGACCGAAAATATCGGTCTTTATCAGTCCAGTCCAGTTTTTTTGATATCGTGGGAATAAAAAGACCGGTCTGGTCCAGTTGCCTCCCAAATATGGTAAAAAGACCGGACCGGACCGGACTTTAAAACACTAACTGTCATGGTTGCCATATGTTTTGCAGTCGCAGCAGCAGAGTGCTTGAGAGCAGATGCTGACGGTGCAGTAGATGAGGGGTGGTGGAGAGGTTGAACTTCATCTGGTAAGCCGCGCAGTCGTTGCTTATCCTCCACCTGGTGCAGTGCCTCCAAGGGTGAGAAGTGGATTAAGGCTTGTTGCGGTAGCGGAGGACCGTGCTGTTGCTGTTGCTGTTGTTGCTGTTGCTGCTGCTGCTGCAGCAGTGCGAATTGGCGACGGTGCCAGAGAGCCTTGACACCACTGGGAGCATGCGCAACTTATCCTCCACCTGGTGCAGTGCCTCCAAGGGTGAGAAGTGGATTAAGGCTTGTTGCGGTAGCGGAGGAGTGCAGCGTGCTACTGTTGCTAATGTTGCGGGTAGGGGTTCAGATGAGAGTACAGGTACTGTTGCTGTTGTGGGTGCGGGTGTGGGTGCGGATATGGATGGGAGTGCAGGTGCTGTTGCTGCTGCTGCTGCTGCTGCTGCTGTTGCTGCAGATGTGGCCCAGGTTGATTTGGGTACATATTATAGCCTGAGTGTAGTTAGATTTTGGATGCTATAATAATGACGAAGAACTTACCGGTATACAACCTTTCTGTAATCTTGTGACGTTGCTGTGAGCCTCCCGGGTAAAGATACAGAGCTGGTGGCGGCGGACCATACAACTGTGGCGGGGGAAATTGTGGATGGTGAGGAGGGTGGTAGTATTTGTGGGGAGGGAATCCTGGTGGCAGCGCAAAGTGGGCTTGATTTTGATGATCTACAGCATGGACCATTGAACCTTGCTGAGCAGATGGAAGCTGGCTAGAGGGTCCTGCAACCGCTTGACTGGTCTTTGATGTTGCTGCCTTCCTTTGTGTGCTGGAGGTGGTTGCCTTTGCCTTTGATTTTGCAGTCGTCCTTGACTTGGGAGGGGGGGCGATCGAATGTGGGAGCTACCATTGGAGGGATCTGGGTATCGTGCTCCATGTGGTCATCTAGTTGGGGTGCATCACCGGATTTCTTCAAAGCCTTCTTCTGTTTCATCTGTTGTACGGCCATTTCCCGAACCTCTGCCACATTTGTAACTCTCAGCGGTGATTCACGGAGTGTCTCAGGAAGTACAAGATGGATATGATCATAGTTATGAATAGAGTAGGCGTTGATGAAGTAGTGTGGGGTTGACTTATGCCGAATGATGGGTTTCATACGAGAAGTTTCAAGCCGTTCTTGGCGCACAGGTTGCAGGATGGTGTCTGAACATTGTGAATCAACACAGTTGTGCTGGAGATTAACAACACATATGATATCCTATAGTGTGCAAGGGTCAGAAACAGCACACACAATCACAGGATATCGATTTACCACCGCCATTGTGACAACCTCATCATCGGTCAGGTTCAGACAGGGTAGACGGACAGAAGTATGCAAAGTGTCTGCGAATGAAAAGAGCTGGAGTCCAACATGAACAACAGCGTCCAGATCCTCGGATGATATGAGAATCTCACGGACACGTCCAACGCATGTCTAACAATATCTCTCCAATAATCAAGAGTCGCACAGTGAAGAAATTACTCACCTGTCCATCATTCACTCAACAGAAGATAACGTGACTATTCAGACAAGTGATGTCCCCTTCTCTCACTACAACTGATTTGCCTCGATAGTAGACAATGCCAGGCTGTGCGGTGTGGGAAACACAACAAGAAGAGAACTCTGTAAAGTACTCTTCAAATGTTGGGTCAAAATTGCTATGCCTAGCTGCTATTCGACCCTAAAGGATTTCTGTACTAGACTCAGAGCTCAGAGAGTAGAATTATCATCAAGCAAAAGACTGGCATTCAGACTGGTACTGACAGTGGTGAAAGGGAGACATGATTATGTAAGCAGTAAAATGCGAACATAAACTAAGGAAAGTGGTGGTAAGTGAAGGTAAGTAAAAAGGGGGGAATATCAGCCCAGGGAAAACTATATTGTCACAGCGGTCTTTAGGATCTTCCAGCAATGAGTTTCTTTCCAGGGCACTGCATCATCTTTTGCCGTTTTTTCCGTTAGCGCCAAGAGAAGTCTGAGCTTTCCTGGAACCTACGCGAAAAGAATTAGTAGCGATAGAGTTAAGATAGTGGGCTAGGTTTACCAGGTATCGGAGCATTGTGATTAAAGACTGATAATCCAAGCAAACGTGCTTGCTCTGGGTGTTCATCGAGATACCCTAAAATTTGCGCTCCTCCCCGGACCCATTTTGAAGTGTTGTGATCATACCAATACCCACCAGTGACAATATGCTTGATAATATCTTGATGAGCGAATACTCAGCAACTGTTGCGGCTTGGTGCCTGGCGATTACTGTATACACACGACAAACGAAATACATGATTGAAGGACTCGTATCGTTCTGTTGAAAATATCACTGCTGGTCCAAAACGCCGAATATATGCTGGGAGATGGACTAAGAAATGAAATTTGGGCTTGCTTATAATGATGCTGGGCGCACACTGTGCTGTGACGTTAAGAAAATATTGAATCGTTCGAGACAATTTTGCCTAGAAAAGAATGAGAATTGAAGTCTTATATTTCTGCGTAAACCTACAAGATAAGCTTCCGTATGCACAATCTTTGTGTGCCAGACGAGTACGACAAGTTCTCCCATCACACTCCATGCATTGAGGACAGTTGAAGGGACGAGGTCATAAATCAAAAATGGCATCACTTGCGCCAAACTTTTGAAGTGTTTCCCTATCAAACTGCCTTTGTAATGGCAGATGTAGTCTGCATTCAAGCATGGAGCGTTGAGTCCGTTCTTATCAACAGACTCAAGACAGACTTGAAAGATGCCCATGAGTTTTGCCTTGTCGAGCAAAAACACGGTTTGCCCCAAAAAATACTTGATGACGCCAAGCAGTATCATATGCAGAATTTCTGTCGGAGTGTCCATGTGTATATCGAGCCCTGCTAAGAGTGTGAATGAAAGCTCAAATCACTAGAGTACTGAACTAACCTTGCATCCCCAACAATGGGTTAATAGCATCATCGAGCTTTTTGCCTTGCAAAAGCTCTGTGAAATCTTTCTCAAGGACGGCTGTAACTTCAGCTTCAGGCATTGCTTGGGTGCCAGCCGCATGCTTTCGAAGTTTTTTCCCAAGTTCCACTAACACATTGAGGATTGAACTGGAAGCAGAATCGCGAATACCAGTCGACGACACCAAATTCTTGATCTTCTCCGACGCTCCTGACTTCAACGTGGTCTCAAACTGTTGCCGGATCTGTGCCATTGTATTTTCCGGGGTTCGTAGATTGCCTGACTGCGAGCACAACATTAGCTTGTTAGAATGTAGTTTAAATGCATTCCTACCGTAAAAAGGCTGCAGTACCCATCACCGGATGCCTTGTGTTCTTTTGTCCCGCCAATATCACAAGTCTTCTGCAAAAATAATTGCAGTTTAGGCCAGCGTGGCTGCATTCCTCTGCTTGCATGGGATTGTCTCCAGCGAGGAAAAGCACATACAGAATCAACAAAACCTCCTCGTTGTACTTACAGTCCCAGGCGATGATACCTGATTCGGCAGCGTTACTGAAGATTGAATCAGAATTTTGACTTCAGTGGATCGAGGAAACAGCATACCAAATAGACTCTTTCATGGCTCGCATGAGTTCCATGGGAGCAGCATGCAGTGAAGATGTGACAAATCGCACAAAGAATTCCTTCTCGAGCATCTCGCGCAGTAGGTTGGCATTTGACATGTAAATTGCATGATGTTTGTTCCATTGTTTCGAGACATTGCCGGAAACATCATCCATAAAAATGAGGAGGGGAACCATATGGACCATCCGGCCATTAGACTTCTCACGCAGCGGATTCGGAGAAAGCGACACATATTTGGCTGACGAAGCTGTTGTTTTGCGTGAGTAGTGAACCACTGATGCGATGGATTCAAATCAATGCACGTGTAAGGCCACAATCAAGCTCGCCTGGAGTTGCAGCGATCTCTTCAAATGATCGCATGAACATGGACGTCGGAATGATCTCGCATTGCTCATTAACAATGAATCCAGCCTAATATAGTGATTACTTTGTATATCTAGATAGATTCGCAACTAGGAGACATACCTCCATTCATTCAACCGCCCGACCAAGAGCATATAAGGCCTGACCATCTGACTGCTCGCATGGGTCAGAGGCACTGTCACTCGAATCTGCAGGCAGCGAGGCATCAAAAAAGTGCTCCGGTATCAAATACCCTCCAGAGTCATCCTGTAATAGTTCACCTGTGAAATAGATCATTCCATCGACACGAGCCACAGGTGGTGAGGGCAGATCAAGCAACATCTTCTTGCCATTGAATACTTGCGACATTCCCTCCCCGCTATCTTCCGGATAGTCTTGCATTGCAAAACGAGTCAGCAGATTTGCATAGTCCTAAATCGCGGTGTCATATTTGCTGTTGCATACAAACACACCGGACATACCTTTGCAATCAATTTCACAACATTGTTGATGTAAAATATATTCCCAGAACGAGCCATCACCTTCTCTGTCGGATCGCCAACAAGATTATCCAAGTACTTATGGGACTTCTTGATGGCGCCAAGTGAGGGGACATCCTGAGCACCAAGCTGTCGCGCCCAACTGAGGACTGCCCTCTTCTGG
The DNA here is from genome assembly GCF_016647625.1 of Suillus subalutaceus. Taxonomy (NCBI): domain Eukaryota; kingdom Fungi; phylum Basidiomycota; class Agaricomycetes; order Boletales; family Suillaceae; genus Suillus; species Suillus subalutaceus. The sequence goes on from NW_024540428.1 coordinate 96,326, forward strand.
GCATCAGAAAATGGGAGACGTGGAGAGCTAAAAAGGAGAGAGGTCACAAAGTGCTTAATGTAGACTTAAGCACTACAATCTTAATACTAGCACAAAGAAAAACGAACTGCTTTTGATGGCCAGGGATACGCTGGATTGTCCAGCAAAACAGTGTCCTTGAAGTTTTTTCTTTCATAGATATCATCTAGTAGTGTGATTGAGTATAAGGCCTGCAAAATTAATCATAAAGTCACTCACCAGGGAGCTCTATCCCGAAATCAGGTGTGCTGTCATCCAAAAGTTCTTGCTCATTGTTGATTGGGGCAAGCGGCATTGAGAACAGTATTTCTCCTGAAGCAATAATTGCCTCGAGTTCTGCAAACAAGTCCAAAGGACCCTCGTCGAACCTGAAAGTGCAGTCACTGATCGCCTTGTTCAAAAGCTCAGATAATCCAAGCTCAGATTTGGAGTGCTCATTGTTTCCCACTGACACAGGTACCGTGGATGGTAGCGCATCAGTAGGTAGTGTGTCGCAGGGGTCCATGTCCATCAGAGAGACATTGGTGTCGAAGAAGTCATCAGTGCCAACACAATCGTCAGTATGGGCCTGAACAACTTTTCGGCACTGCTTGGAACACTTTCTCTCAGCATAACGGACATGCATTCCTTGTACAATGTGTTTTGAGACATGTCGAAACTCCATCAAACGATATTCGCCATCCTTGGGAGGGCACACCATGCATTGGACGCGCTTTCGAGTGTTATCAGAATATTGAAGGACTACAGCACCAAGTCAATAGAACATTCATACCACGAGATGAAAGAAAACGCACCAATACCATCAACCAAGTCTCCATTATTTAGTGTCATGCCGATCTAAAATCTACCAAAGCCTCGGTGACTTGATTCTTGCTTGATTCTCAGTCTGCGCTGGCAGTGTGGTCACGTGAGCTTTCACCTGTGAAATCAACAAGTCTGAAGTCCCACGATGCAATGTCTCCACAACTCTCCAAAATGACCAACAAAGTTATCCACTTTTCGACCATTATCAATCCAAAGAATCAGTCTGATGAATGCGACAGTATGCCGTGGCAGCGTGTCCTCCTTACAATGTGTTTTTTGGGCAGGCTCCCAAGGGAGGCAGTTCAAGGGAGCAATATTGTGAGTACTTGATGTCACCGTCAACACGCTTGCTCATTATCATGCATGATAGCCTGTCCATGTTTCAGTTTCTATTGCTGAAGAATATGGGCCATTTACCTCCCCAGTGATGGAAGCTATATCAGTGGATCTTTGCCCTACTCGTCCTAATTCACCATTGATGGACGATGTGAGTTTTGAAATTTTTACTGAATATTTCTGGATCTTACCTCATGCAGTCAATTCCCAGTCAAGTCAACAACGATTTTTCTTCCCAAGAGGATGTCACTATTGCATTCCTCCCACTTCAAGGAACCTTCAACCACAATAATCCGATGGACTGGGCCGCGCTATCAAAGGAGATCGAAGGATGGTTGGTGACCGAAGTAGACATCAGGTCTCAATTGTGGACATGGGGATGTGATGCTTTTTGGCTCACGTTTGTCGCAGCATACCCTCTATTTCCCAGAGGCAAATGGCTGATGTGGGACCCTTGCATTCCTGTGGAGGGGACATTTATTAAGGAGTGGTTGGAGCGGTCAAGTGATATCGATGCCATAAAATTAGGGGGCGATCATTCTCTCCTGGCTTTGCTTGGTGACATATGGGCTGAATTCAACAGACATACTGCGCTTTATTACCCTTTCCCTCTCATCGATGTCAACTAACTCTAGGACACTTGTTTGTGTGCTGTTATGTTTGTGTTGACTAGATATTAGTCTGTATCATGTGTATACTACTTACTGTGCCAATGATACCATTGTTTTATGCCTCCGAGTCAGTGTGATGCTGTTGCCGAGATGCCTCCCATTGCCCAAGATTGTGATCTAGATAGTCCGTCTGTTGGTGCTTTCGTCAGTGCGGTGGTTGCAGCGTACGCGTATAATAGACGTGACTCATGTGAGGGATCAGCCATACAGGTCGCTCATATATTAGCACCAGCTGGGTCACAGGTCTATCACAGGGTCTGATTTTCGACTGTTCTACATGACCGACCTAGATATGTCCGATATATGCACCGCAAAGGGTGTGTACTGGCCTCGATTTGGACGGATTTTCAGCTGTAACCAAGTCATCAGCCAGGATTGGGATAAAACCTCTCATAGATACCGCATATGTAGGTTAAATTTTTAATTTATGTGGCAAGGCTACAATCGAACCAGTATCTACCCTGTTGCTATGTGTTTTATATAGCTTTCGCACTACCCCGGTTCGGGCCAAAGCGACACTTGACGGTGTAGATTCACGCTGATAAATATATAATCGTGCGCTCTGTCGTCATAAGCATCCGCGCAGGACAACCAGATTCAACTTCATTCAACACGCTGCATCTCAAAAGTAGTGCCTAGGCTTCGCTTCGGATGTACACAGCTTAGCAGCTGTGGAGGCTCTGCCTAATGCAGAAGGAACGAGTGTCTGTGGAGGACTAGAGGCTCCGTATGTTTCAAGGTGGATCAAAATCGTTTAGCATGCCTCTAGGCGTGAACTTTATCTGAGATTGCTGACGTTGTCCTCCATCAGGCTCCAGGGCACAATGCTCTTGTACGTCATGATGACCCACATCTATGCCACGCCGCAGCGGAAACACGGACACTGATATTATTGATGAACTTTACTTCACCCGTCAGTGTGTCCTTTAGCAATGATCTCGCCGAATGGTGTGTGAAGTGTTAGATCAACTCTCTAGTTATCTAGCAGGGGTGGCATGGTGAGTGCATGGATGATTTGGATTTCACATGAGTGTGCGCCCAGGACCAGTCAGTTATGATCAGCTGCAGTAATGCACATTAGTAACGAATCGAATTCATCTGGATATCACTTTCTCGGATCTGCGAGGATGGCACTTTCGCTAGTATTGCTATCTCAGGCTGCTACTTGTATCCTACGTGGGCGCGTTGGAGTCCTCAGCATCCAATAGCAGGGGACATGCCTCGTGTCAGAGACTTCTTTGGTCTCTGTCTTCGAGTCAGTGAATCATAAATTCGTTTGTATATCCAGGGTTCTGAATCGCTCTGTATCCGCACTCAAGGCTTCATTTCCCATCCTACGGATCCAACACCCCAATCGTGTACGTTGGTTGGTCCAAGTTGACTAGACGTGCCGTCATTGCGCAGCGTATACATAACGGACACCATTAATGGTAACATGTATGGTCGTCCTTGTACATCGGCCAATCACAGACTACCTCATCATTCTACGCACAGTAATCAGAACATCACTCAGAATGGGATCTTATGCGGAAGAACAAAACCTCTGCTACTGTGTTGCGTGCTCTCGTGACAGATCACAAGGTGCTGCACCAACGTATGTACACAAGATCTGACGCAGAAGGACGCATACGATATTTGGACGGTTACGAGGCAGCCTTATCAGATCTAGACCAAAAGTGGCGCTTAATGAATCTAACCTCGCTGTTTACTTTGGTCCATGAAATTATGCGAGGCGCAGTGGAGAGGTTTGGAGGAAGGTCCAATACCGATGTTACGGAGTCTATCACTTGGATGGAGGGTTGATTGAGGAATGTCGAAGCTGAATCATATCCAAAACTAGTGAGTGCCAAATCGTACAGAAGTTGACGCACTTTGATAAGCAGATTCCATAATAGGTTAATTTCCGCGGTGCATCAAACCTTCGTGCCTGCAGGCATGATCTTGTTTGAGAGATGAGTTGTTCTTCGAGCAAATGCCCGTGTACAGCCTCAATTATCGTATCGATGGCACACCTTCTACAGCGTGTTGATGCTTCTGCGACTTTGGAGAACGAGCGCTTAGGGAAGCCTTATTAACCTGGCTGAATTTCACCGTCACTGCACTCTTCTTTCATCCTAACATCATGTCTGAGCTCCCAACGGACCATTCTGGTCTGGAATATATCATCAATCATGTTTTTTGTCCTCTCAAATTGCCGCAAGCGAGCGACCATACCCTTCAGAACGACTTGGCCTTATCTCAGGCGGTCTTGGATGCTGCTCAAGCTTTCAACGACCAGCTGCCGTCCGATAAGCAACAGCTTTGGGCGAGCAGCTTTAAAATGCTTCAGAACCTCCAAGATTCAATCAGATTCAGCGTAATGTCTCTAAAGGAAGTTGAATCTCAGATCAATGCCATGGACGACGAAGGTTTGTTATTTCATCTCATTTACATTTTCCCCCCCGTGCTGAGTATCATTTTAAGATGTCCTGGTATTTATGATTCGCGCCCAAAATGCTGCGGTGGTCATGAGAAAACTTGAATCTGAGACCATATTTGAATCATTCGAGATCTCTCCTGACCCCGCCGCAGTGAGGGCGCACAGGGAAAGCTGATCTGTTCGTATCCTGGACCTGCTATCACGGTCCCAAACACGATTGCCAATGACGCTACCTTTTCCGCCGAGCTGGCGAATTTTCTCGTTTGCATGGATCAAGATGTCCTTGATGCGGCAGCGACGTGCAGAAAAGCTGATTCCACTGTTCCCGAAGAGAGGGACACAACTCACCCCCCGGTATATCACCGAACTCCTGACCGGTATACTTCGTGGCCTCGGGAGTATCGCTGATGTTCCTCGCATCCGCAAGCGCATCGGAGATGACGTGCTGTGGAACAACACGAAATTGCCGTGGAGGCGGTCTCCGCTTTGGCTTGTCATTCGCGTTGCTTTACAGACGACTCTGGAGGCGCAATGCTCTTGGACGAGCGACATATAAATCATTCATGGCTGTTCTTGATGGATAGGGTCACGACCTCGCCATTGATCGTAACTTGTCGAATGACAATCCTACACTTTATGTCGGCAAAGATTGCGCGCCGTCTTTCAAGCTTGGAACCTCTGACTTCTCTGGAGTTATCACAGACGGTCGTTAAGGCACGAGTATGTTTAAGAGTATCTTCAGATCAGAGATGGGAGATCTGTTCAAGGCGTGCAGCAGACCTCGCCTCTTGGGCTCCCGAGACCCTCTCGGTCTTGCAGGGATACTCACCTTTCCTTGAACACGAGTCGAGAGTACATACCCAAGCTTTGGCTGAACCCAGCATCGCCTTACCCATCAGCCCCGTTCAACCACCAGCCAATGCGCACGTGGGACAATCGATGATTTCCTGACGCTGATGCTAGCTTCCTGAAGCTGCTCATGCTGCAGAACCATCCATTTCCCTGATAGACTTCGAGACGGCCGTTAGATCAGGGATCGATGACTGGGGTGGCGCGTGTTTCATTTCAGAACATCGATTCCGCTGCATCTCGATTGAGTGTGTCCTCCGCATACTCCTCGCGAGCGCTAGAAGCTTACCAGGGAAACCCGGAGAATACGTCAATAAGCTTCTCATTCTTTTCGAGCTCTGGGTAGCCATGGATAAGATCGTTATCAAACAACTCCCACTCCTAGCAAACTATCCCCCTGAAGTCCCATCGACTCTTTGGGAGAATCTCCTGATCCGAAAATTTTCAGCCTTGATCGTCTGAAGGAGCGCTGCGCGCCTACTTGGAAACGCGTCATTGCCAGGCGTCCCAACCGTTTGTCAGTGTTCTCGTCCACCAACGACAACAAGTCATTCGCAGCAGCATGTGCAGTTTTTACCAGTCATCCATGTTGCAAGTTTGAAGCTGAAATCGAGGCGGATGCTCGGGAAGAGCGGGAGAAGAAGTTGGTTGAGCTTCGGACCCTCAACGAGAGGTATGCTTCCTCCAGACAAGCGCAGCAAGCTTATCACATGATACCGTGTCAACTCCTGGGGTATGAGTACCACGTTCGGTGGTGTTCCAAATGTTGCCTGGAGGCAGATGCGATCCTGACATTACAGTTCACGAGTGGCCGCTACCGGCATGAACAGAGGCATCGTGGTTGTATTCGAGCTAGCATGCCCCTCGTTCGACATGTGGAGATCTATGACATTCCATGTCCTCGTCGACATCTGCGCTCCAGAACAAATTTTGCCACTCCTCCCTTCATCACCCTGCCGAATTATGACGCCTTGCATACCGCAAATGCCATCCAAGGCAAAGGCTGACTTTGGCGTCAGACGCCAAACCCTTCGCTGCATGCCATTACCATTACCAAAATATTCCCACGGTAGCCGACTGCATCTGTGTGAACAACGGTCTCGTATTTCAGCCTTTTGATATAACCACAGAAGCATGGATAGCCGCGCCGTTGCACTGGGATTCCAGCAAACTGTGCACTTTCCTTCTTCCCAAGGGACCGTACTATGATTTGCAACGGTACCTTGCAGGAACGCACACACCTCAAACGAGGTCATCGCCAATCAGGCGGATTGTCACAAGGATATGACCATTCACGAATTCATCGCTTTCGAACTTTACGGAGCGGACCACTACTGCAATGGATGAATGTGCTACGTGAACTCCGTGCGAGGACACTCAATTTTCGATGCGAGGAAGTCCATCTGTTATTAGCGCAAGCCGTTTCACAGGTTGGCCCATGTTCGTCTACAGGGCCTTCCATGGCACGAGGAACTAAACAGCATATCCTTCCTTAGCGCACTGCTCGGAGAGCTGGAGTTCTTGATGGCAAGCGTTGAAGAAAATTGGTTGGAAGGTATCACGATAAGCACTCATCATGATTGTGCCGTGTCTTGTCCTCGACACAGGAAGAGAGTATCAAAAATCGGGGATATTTGTTGCTTCGAAGGATACGAACAGCAACCTTTACGTTGCTGGGGCAGCTCTCACGGAAAGTGCAAGCCAGCGACGACGAGATGGCCAGTCGGGATTTGCAAGGACGTCTTCGTGATATGGCTGCCATCTGTCGGAGCACCTTTGATGTTGACGAAAATCCTTCGCTACTCTTGATATCATGACGATATCAAGATATTTGCGTACTGTGCGGCCATGATTTACGACAATACTCCAAACCAACTGGGCAATCTGTCACAACATTCCAAGCTACTGCTAGAGCGAGACAGAGATGTGTCACGCATAGAAGCTGCTGTTCGTCAATATGCAGAGATTCACAGGGAGGGTCTCGATTGTGCGGTGAGAAATATGGGGCAGCTACAGACGAGGAACTCCTTGGAGGGCCCTGCCGGCTCCGAGTTCTCGTTGGCTTGTGACACAGACTGCGCCTTCCTGTTCTCAATTACCGCAAGCTAGCACTAAACTTAATTAATGGGTGTTTGCTTGTTGATGGGAAGTCGCTGGGTAGGCTTCCGTCGATTATAGTGCAACATCCCACCTACCAGGCAATTTTCGGTGATGTTAGCTTGAAAGTTGCGACTCTGTTAACGCACGCTGACTCATTAATTGCAGCAAGTTTGGACATTGTTCCAGCTGATATTCCTGGAATGGAGTATGCACACGCGGGAACCCCCACGACCATCAGGTTAGTCACCCTTATTGTTATCATTCAGCAGCTAAAATAATACACACCTTCCAATGAAGGTATCTTCGCCCTCCGTGACTCCGATCTCATCATCCGCGCGAAGCATGTCGAACAAGGCTCGCCTATCCTTCAACTCATTCCGAGCCATAAATTTGTGGGGGACTACTACCTTGATAGACGGCCATACTCATTGGCTCAACCTGGACACAAACGAAACAGAGATCCGGCCAGCGGAACATGCGTGGCAGTCTTCACTTGAAAATTGGGTCCTGCGATTTGCTGTTTCGGGGGCCCCTCGACACTGCAGAATGCCGGCGGTGCCACTCTTGTCGACGTACGTAGCCACACGTGGGACATGATCTCCAAGAGTGCGTCCTCTGGAGGATGCCTGCTACATCGTGGTCACATGCAACAAAGGTTCCGGTAACACTCACTCGTTGACGGCTTATTTACCTCGATATGGTCTGGAATTCTTCATCGACGAGGATGGGGAAATGCAGTCCCGTACATGCGCAACATGGTCGTTGATGATAACCAGTCTACTGGAACGATGTTGGGATTAGTCAATCAACTCGTCATGCGTCCGAAGTCGCAACAAATTAGGACGAGCATCCCCGCAGTCATCATCCAGCGGTCGTATCTCATACGCTGTTGATAAGCATCACGTCCGGGTTACCATTATCTGAAGGCGACCGAGTGGCGTACCACTTGTACAGGATTGATACAGATCTACCTGCTGTCTCGCTGGGCTCGCAGGTCTGACGAATAAGCTCTATCAGGCGCCCCCATGCTTTACCAGTGACTGTCTCCCTGATCCTCTGACGGTCGAACGGGAACAGAAGGGCGTTACATCTTATGCATTCTGCGGCTTGCCGGTCTTTCATGAAGCTTCGCCCTCGTGATACAGATTTTGCGCGAAATCAGTTCGTTGTCAGCCATGCACGTCTGGTATCCCACACATCTTCAGAAGATGCAGAAAGTTTCTTGGTCATGTCTTGCATCCCTCGCACAACACCACGGTTTTCATCCAGCTGCGAAATCTATTATGGACTATGGCATGCA